>NW_027331968.1:1998715-2114260 GCF_048418815.1 Hemitrygon akajei
CGTATATTAAACTGCCAGCTGAAGTGAAAGTTACGTAAGGTTAGATGACTGAGTGGATCGCTTCCCTCATTCACAGCAGATGAACAACCTCTCCACAGTGTGAACTCAATGATGCACTTTTGGTTGATTTGGCTGTGAAAATCTCCTCCTAAAGTCTGCGCAGGTGATCAGTCTCTACCCAGTGTGAACTCGCTGGTGTCTCAGTAGTTGAGATGACCAAGTGAATCCCTTCCCACACACTGAAGCCTGAATTATTCTTCTCCGTCCAGGCTACGCCGTAAGCTCTACGTAGCCGCGTACCCGACGCTGCACCCTGGGCTGTATCGTATGCCGTAGCCTAACGCGTACATTCCTAAAAATGTAACTACGTGTCGCAGCGATGGAGAGGACAAGAACTGTGATTGGCCCAGCTGGTAGCAGCCAATTTCCTTTTCTTTTTCAATCTTTTTATTGTTTCAAATTTGATAAGCATAGCAATAATAGTAATGATATAAAGAGATCGTGATTACATTAATAACGGTTAACATGTAAAAACACCAATTCCAAATGACAAATATAATTTAACCTCCCAATCTCATAGCAAGTAACCATGAAAAAGATATTTTATAAGGGGAAAACACCCTAAACTAGAAAAAAAACTAAACTAAATAAAAACAAATAGACCAGGATTGGGCTGTCATATCACAATGTCTGAAATTATTATTTGTCATTAACTCCGCTCCTCTATACATGAACAAAACCTGATCACACAAGATTCGGAAAGGGTCAACTTACATCATATGAAAGTATTGAATAAATGGTCTCCGAGTCTCTTCAAATTTAACCGAAGGATCCACAGTACCACTCGTATTTTTTTCCAAGTTGAGACATGCTAAGGCTTCGGAAAACCTTTACAATGTAGCAGGGGGATTGGAATCTTTCAAGTAAAATTAGTCTTCTGGCTATTAATGTAACAAATGCAATTAGAAGACAAGCTGATGAGGATAGTTGACTAGAGTCTATCACTGGTAGTTATATTGCATTATTGCAAATAATATTGCAATAATAGGATGTGGTTGTAAATCAATACGCAGAACTACTGAGATAATATCAAATATATCTTTCCAATATTATTTTTAGAAGAGGACAAGACCAGAACATACGTTTCAATGAAGCTACCTCGGAATTACATCTATCACAGACCGGATTTATATGGCAGTAAAAATGAGCTAACTTATCCTTGGGCATATGAGCCCTATGAACACCTTAAATTGTATGAAGGCATGTCTGACACACAGTGAAGAGGTATTTCCTAATTGAAGAATTTTCTCGCATTTCTGTATAGGTAAAGGTATCCGAAGTTCTCTTTCCCACCCAGTCTTAATTTTATCAGAAGTATCTAAGTGTATTTTCATAATTAAATCATAATTAAATGATAATAAACTCTTCTGATATGGATTTGAACTTTTTTTTCCCGTAACTTCAATTTGATGTGATATCGGAACAGAAAGTAAAATAACATTCAAAAAGTTTCTAATCTGTAAATATCTGAAAAAGTGTGATCGAGGAAAATTATATTTTTAGAAAACTGTTCAAAAGACATAAAACAATCAGCCATAAATAAGTCAAGAAAACATATTTTTCCCTTTGTTTTCCATAAAAGAAAAGCTTGATCAATTTAAATGGTTGAAAGAAAAAAAAACATAGATATAATAGAACTTGACAGTATATATTTATTCAGTCCAAAAATTTTACAAAATTGAAACCATTGTAGCGGTGTGTTACACGCAGCGCTAAAATAACGACACGGAGTCAGTAAACTGCAGTCAAAGATAAAATTTATTCGAACTTCACAGCCTTGCTTTTAAAGACTCACTCAATCCGCCCTCCCCCGCGCGGATGCTTCAAGAGGCACGTACTGACACCCCGTCAGGCTTTTTCCCTTTGTTGCGGACCTAACCTTTGTGTTGGCTAATTGTGAGCCGGTTCGAGTGCGCTAGTAAGTGGGTCGCCACATAACCCCACCCCCCCCCAGAACCGGCGATACACCCCCCAATGTCCACAGTCTGGGCCGGACCCTGTTTGGGAGGTCGGCCTCTGCGCCGTGGTGTCGGAAACTCGACCGGTTGCGCCAAGTCCACATGGGCCGGTTTGAGTCGGTCCACGTGAAAACCTCCTGTCGCCCCCGAATGTCCAGCACGAACGTGGACCCGTTGTTCCTGAGCACCGTGAACAGCCCCTCGTAGGACAGCAGGGCGAACAGGGGGCGCATGATTCGGGCAGCTGAAGGGAGGAAGAAATTGACCATACCTACGAATTCCTGAAGGCCTTTGATCGTGGTGGGTCGGGGAAAATGGCGGACCGCATCTACCTTAGCGGGCAGAGGGGTTGCCCCGTCTGCAGTAATCCTGTGGCCCGAATATACAATGGTGTCGAGCCCGAAATGGCATTTGGCCGGGTTGATAGTTAGACCGTAGTCACTCAGCCGGGCATAGAGTTGTCGGAGGTGGGACAAATGCTCCTGACGACTGCTGCTGACTTTGAGGATGTCGTCCAAATAGATGAATGCGAAGTCCAGGTCGCGTCCCACCGCTGAAACGTCTGTGCGGCATTCTTCAGGCCGAACGGCATGCAGAGGAACTCGAAAAGGCCGAGCGGGGTGATGAGTGCCGTTTTGAGGACGTCGTCCGGATGCATCGGGATTTGATGGTACCCTCGGACGAGGTCTACCTTGGAGAAGATTCGTGCACCGTGCAGGTTTGCTGCAAAGTCCTGAATGTGGGCACAGGGTAGCGGTCCGGTGTGGTAGCCTCGTTCAGCCTGCGGTAGTCGCCGCACGGTCTCCAGCCCCCTGTCGCTTTGGGCACCATGTGCAGGGGGGAGACCCATGGGCTGTCGGACCGCCGGATGATCCCCAATTCCTCCATCCTCTTGAACTCCTCCTTCGCCAGTCGGAGCTTGTCCGGGGGAAGCCGGCGAGCACGGGCGTGGAGGGGTGGTCCCTGGGTCGGGATGTGGTGCTGTACTCCGTGTCTGGGCATGGCTGCCGGGAACTGCGATGCCAGAACCAATGGGAAATCCGCCAGGACCCTGGTGAAGTCGTCGTCGGACAGCGTGATGGAGCCGAGGGGAGGGGCTGGCAACTGGGCTTCACCCAGGGAGAACGTCTGAAAGGTCTCGGCGTGAACCAGTCTCTTCCTGGGCAGCTCGACCAGTAGGCTGTGAGACCGCAGAAAATCCGCACCCAGAAGCGGTTGGGCTACGGCGGCCAGTGTGAAGTCCCACGTGAACTGGCTGGAGCCGAACCGTAGCTGCACCGGACGGGTGCCATAAGTCCTTACTGTGCTGCCGTTCACGGCACTCATGGGGGGACCCGGCGCCCTGCTGCGGGTGTCGAAACTCATCGGAAGTAAGACGCTGATCTCGGCACCGGTGTCGACCAAAAGACGGCGTTCCGACCGCTTGTCCCACACATACAGGAGGCTATCCCGATGGGCAGCCGCCGTAGCCATCAGCGGCGGCTGGCCCTGGCATTTCCCGGGAACTTGCAGGGCGGGCGGCAACGGCGGGCTTCTGCGCCCCACCGCTGGTGGTAGAAACACCAGTGTTCGTTGGGCTCCTCACCCCTGCCTCTGGGGTTAGCGGGCTCTGTGGCCGGGCCTGGTCTGGTTTGCTGCTGTGAGCGTGGCCGGGTGATCTGTGTGACGGACGTCCCACTCACCTTCTTGGGTTCCACAGCAAATCCACCCGGGCTGCCACCTTCCGGGGGTCGCTGAAATCCGCGTCGGACAGCAGCAGGCGTATGTCCTCGGGCAGCTGCTCCAGGAATGCCTGCTCAAACATGAGGCAGGGTGTGTGTCCGTCGGCCAGAGACAACATCTCATTCATTAAAGCTGATGGAGGCCTGTCTCCCAAGCCATCCAGGTGCAGTAAACGGGCAGCTCGCTCGCGGTGAGAGAGCCCGAAAGTCCCTATGAGCAGGGCTTTGAATGCCGTGTACTTGCCGTCCGCCGGGGGAGACTGTACGAACTCCGCGACCTGGGCCGCTGTGTCCTCTGAGGTTATCTGCCGAACGTGGAATTGGGCTTCTGCTTGCTGAAACCACAGGTGAGGTTGCAGCGTCCAGAAGCTTGGCAGTTTCAGGGAAACCGCATGAACAGATGCGGCGTCGTTCATCTCCGGTCCAAAAGCGTTTGGACTGTCGGGTCCACCAAATGTAGCGGTGTGCTGCACGCAGCGCTAAAATAACGACACGGAGTCGGTAAACTGCAGTCAAAGTTAAAGTTTATTCGAACTTTACAGCCTTGCTTTAAAGCCTCCCTCCATCCGCCCTCCCCCGCGCGGATGCCTCGAGAGGCACGTACTGACACCCCCGCAGGCTTTTCTCCCTTTGTTGCGGACCTAGCCTTTGCGCCTGCACGCTGGCTAATTGTGAGCCGGTTCGAGTGTGCTAGGAAATGTGTCGCCACAATATAATCATATATATCGCAAATCTCCACAAAGTATTTATCTGAGGTACACACTTATAGAAAAGAGTGGAGAGAAAAAACAACAAAAAGGGAAGAACTATGTACAAGTAGGGAGTGATCTTTTTTTTACAACAGATTCATTGATTTGTGAGTATAAAATCAGGCCTATGAGGCATTATGTAGTTAAACCAAGTGTTTGGGCCGATGGGGTGGAGAGTTGAGCGTCTCAGCTGAGGGAGAGGGCGCGACACATTCAACGACGGAGGGAAAGGATCGGGTGAGGGGGAGCGAAATTTCCCATCAGAAAGTGATCACCAGCCAGGATGTGGTGGATGGCGGGAGAAAGGACAAGGGGTCAGAGAGGGGAGGGTTCAGGAGTGACGGGGTGAGTAGGGGAGTGACTCAACGGGTAACACAGAGAGAGAGGGAGATGAGGAGAGGGGAAAATTGTCATCGCACAATGGCAGCCAACCAGCATAGGATGCCGAGCATCGAGATGGCGGGGAGAGGAAAGCGAGGGGGAGGAGGGAAGGGGTTTGCGAGTGATGGGATGGGAAAGGAGGGTGACAAGATGGTGAGTGTGAGGGAGTGACACACTTCGTGGTGGAAGAAGTGGGAGGGAGGGTCACGCACTGTCACACATTGGCTGCAGGCAGAAGGATAAATGGAGAGTCGGGAGAAGGAGAACCGAGGGAAAGAAGAGGAGGAATGCGGAGTTGAGATTGAATAAACAGGAAGGGAAGTGAGTGGAAGGTGAGGAAAAGGGTGTGTCTTATTCTACGATACTGGGAGAGCGGTTGTCAATAGTAATCATCACAAAATGGCCGCCAGCCAGGGTGAGATGGGCAGTGATAGAGTGGAGAGGGAGAACAGAGAGCGAAGTGTTTAAGGAGTGACGGGATGCCAAGGATGGGACAGGGCGACTCTTAACAAGGAAGCTGGAACACTGAGGGGTTACCATGGGGAGGAATGGGTTAGGGCTAGGTTTAGGGTTAGGCACCGTTACAACGCCCCTCCCATCTCCAAAGTACCGCCTTGATTTTCCCTCCCCTTCTCAGGTCGCTCGGCACGAATCCTTCAGGCTCTCCGGTGGGGGAAGTGTCGTCACTGAGGCCCGCCAAAGGCAGGAGTGGGCGCGGGCTTGTTGGAGAAGGTGAAGGAGAGGTCTGTCGGTGCGGGCTGGTAAACAGGGGGCGGGACTGAGAGGGAGGGATCGGATTGAGGAGGGGAGGGGAGAAAGGAAAGTTGCGGAGAGGAGACGAGATGAGTAAAACGATCATCGCCCCCGCGTCGTTTATTACCCACTCACTCAGTCTCTCACCCTCACTCCCCACTATTCCCCCTCTGTCCCTTTTTCCGGCTCCATCTCTCTCTCCCCCACCCTGCCCTCCAGCCTCTCTCACCACCATTTATTTCTTTTCCCCGGCTCTTCCCATGTCTCTCTAACCCTCCCGCGCTCTTGCTCCTACCGGTCTTTTCCTACCCTCTTTTACTCTCTAGGCCTCTAGGACCCCAGTGTCTCTACCCTCCCCATGCCCCCTCGTCCTGTTTCTATATCCCCGGTCGCATCTCAAATCTCCCCCTCACTCCGGCTGCTCTCTCATGTACGATTTCTCTCCCTCTCCTCCTGGATTATCTCCAAACGGTCTCTCCCTGCCTTACTGGCCTTTCAGCCGCCTGACTCTCCTCCCTCCTCAGTCGTTCTCTCTCCGCCCTGCCAGACTCTCTCTCTCCAACAGGCTCTTACAAAGTTAAAAACAAATTTATTATGAGAGTACATCTATGCCACCATATACAGCTCTGAGATTCATTTTCTTGCAGGCATACCCAGAAAACCAAAATAAAATAATATCCATAATAGAATCAATGAAATATTTATGCTGATGGTAATTAGACAGGGTTTTCTTCCTCCAGGGTCCTTTTCAACTCTTCCCTCACCCTCCTCTGTCTGCCTCAGACTATCAGTCCCAGAGCCCTTTCTCCTCTTCTCTCTCTCTCTCTCTGCTGTTTCCCTCTTTTCGCCCCCCCCCCCCCCACTTCACATCTACGGTAACGGTGAGTGTGACAGGTGTGGTGGGGGTAAATGTCTCTCTCTCTCTCTCTCTCTCAATTAATCTATCTATCTATCTATCTATCGCTCTCTTCCCCGCCCCCTTCCCCTTAATGCCGCAGTCCCTTTCTCTCAATCCCAAACCGCAGACACTCCCCACTGGAGGTTATGCGAGGAGAGAGAGAGAGAGAAGAGAGAGGAATTGTTATAGATGATTATTTAGAGGCAATGAGAATAAAAGGAGATGGACAGTCAGACAGGCAGAAAATACGGGAGAGAGACAGAAAAAAACAGAAAGGAAACCCAAGAGGGAGAGAGTGAGAGGATGTCCGACAGAACGGTGAGTAACATCGAGAGAGAGAGAGAGAGAGAGAGAGAGAGAGTGAGAGAGAGAGTGAGAGAGAGAGGGAGAGAGAGAGAGAGAGAGAGAGAGAGCGAGCGAGAGAGAGAGAGAGAGAGAGAGAGAGAGAGAGGGTGAGAGGCCGAGGAAGGGAGTAAGAGTAAAAAAATAGAGTGATAATTAAAGAGAGACAGAGAGAGACAGTGAATGTCAGGATCAGTGTCAATCGGAGACGAGATGTGGACGGAACAGCGACGCGTGAAAGGCTCCATTCAGAGCAGCAGAAACTCGCACCGCAGCTCGGGAACAGGAGGAACTGGCGAACGGAGCGAGAATGGGAAACATAAGACCCTCCCCTTGTGCTGTCTTGGTTACTGTGCTTGGGTGAGAGAGATTGCATCTTCTCAAATCGCTGTCTGAGTGTGTGTAGCTCCCTCACCATCTTCTCTCCTCTGTCCGCACGCTTCACCTCTTCCATCTCCCCCGTCATCCTCACCCGTCACCATCCTCACACAGCAGTATGTCAGTAAATCTCCAGAAAAGCTCAATACTAACCACCATTAGAATAGTCGGAAAGTTCTGAGCAATTGAGAAATGAGTGTGCCCGTACCTCTGGTTTTAACAGCTTGAGCCGAGAAAAACAAAATAATACATGTTGACGGTATAACACATATATCACATATATAACACATATATAACCCGGTCTGAAACCAATCTGGAAAACTTACAAAGGAAAATAAGGACTGAAATGAGGAATTTTAGAAAACACCATGTACACTCAAACCTATTTATATTAACTCCACCTGGGAAAGAAGGATGAACAGAATAAAACATAAATACTTTATACAACAGTCAGATAAAACTTCTAAGGATATATTTTCATTAATGGAAACATGATTCACCACTCCAACGAACATATACTATTCTAATAAGTACACGGAACTGAAATTAAATGAAAGCACAAGGATAAAAAAATGAAGGAAGTATCACGACAGAAGAAATTGTTAACCAACGGAAGTGCATGAACTCCAGACCCGGCAACATCTTTGTAAATTTCCTCAAATATGTATCATTCAGCGTGACACCCCATCTCCTGTACTCAACTCTCTGATACATGGAGGCCAATGTGCCCAAAGCATTTTTTACGACCCTATCTAACTGTGACGCCACTTTCAACAGATTATGGACCTGTATTCCCAGCTCCCTTTGTTCTACCGCACTCCTCAGTGCCCTACCGTTCAACCTCCCCTGGTTAGTTCTACCGAAGAGCAACACCTCGCATTTGTCTGCGTTAAATTCCTTCAGCCATTTCAGCTCATTTTCCCAGCTGGTGCGGATCCCGCTGTAAGTCATTACAGCCTTCCTCGCTGTCCACTACAACTCCAATCAGGTTGTCATCCAGTAAACCACATTATCATTCAGATGGTTGATATAGACGAGAAACAAAAACGTACCCAGCACTGCTCCCTGCGGCACTGTAGGAGTCACAGGCCTCCAGTCAGAGATGCGACAATCTCCCTCCACTCTCTGGCTTCCACTACAAAGCCGATGTCTGATCCCATTTACTACATCATCGTGAATGCCGAGCGACTGAACCTTCGTGACCAGCCTCCCGTGCGGGAGCTTCTCATCTGGTTACTGACACGGACACGATCACGGGGCAAACATCATTCACCAAAATGTTGCTTTAAGTGGCAAACTCATAAAAGGTGCCATACATCACTATAAATACAAACCGCGTCCTGTTTTAGATAGATAGATAGATAGATAGATAGATACTTTATTCATCCCCATGGGGAAATTCAACTTTTTTCCAATGTCCCATACACTTGTTGTAGCAAAACTAATTACATACAATACTTAACTCAGTAAAAAAATATGATATGCATCTAAATCACCATCTCAAAAAGCATTAATAATAGCTTTTAAAAAGTTCTTAAGTCCTGGCGGTAGAATTGTAAAGCCTAATGGCATTGGGGAGTATTGACCTCTTCATCCTCTCTGAGGAGCATTGCATCGATAGTAACCTGTCGCTGAGTCCTGATAGAGCCTGAGTCCGACAATAACATGACGAGCGACACGTTATTACGGGTAGAGTAGAGATGAGAATACTTGTGGAACTCAGAAACAGGTAGGCGAGTAAAATAATAATAAATACAATAATACCCGATGAATTCCTCCCAAATATTGCCCAGAACTGCCGAAGTGCCACCGATGAAGATTGGGTCAAATGTGCTTTGTGCCTTCGGTACCGCTTTGAGAAATGAAATGAAGTTTATACTGAAAGACAGACTGTTGCACTCGATCACTTGTGAGGGAACGAGACGGGTCAAGCGGCTTCTGTGTCAGTGGAGAACTCGTTTGGGACGAATGATCATCATCCTACTCGTTTCCAGGTTGTTAGAGAGAAAACAGACGTTTCAATCAATAACCTATGAGGGGTGATTTATAAGTACGTGGCCTAAGGTAAAAGGAGTCAATTTTAGAAAACTTAGCACATTTAATTTTCAACATTGTCCCCTCCTACATTTACACACTTAGTCCAGTGGTCGTGGAGCATACAGATCCCTTCTTTGTATAAGTCAGCGTCTTGGACCTCCAGAAGTGGTCCACAGCATGGGGTGATTGATAAGTTCGTGGCCTACGGTTGAAGGAGATGAGTTGTTAACTTCCAACTTTCTGCATTTTTACTCAAAGAGTTGACCTGCACGTGCATGTAACGAGAGCTGTATATCTCCTTCTAGCTTAGACCACGAACTTAATAATCCCTGCTGTGGCCCACTTATACAACAAAGGGATCCGTATGCTCCACCACGCTGGACTATGTGCGTACGTGTAGGAGGGAACTATGTTGAAAAATAAATATTCTAGGTTTTCTAAAATTGACTCCCTCTACCTTAGGCAACGAACCTATCAATCACCATCGTAAATGGTGTGAACCGTACTTTCGGTGGCATAAGGAAGGAATAATGGGATCATCATGCACGAAACAGCGCCCCCTAACGCCTTCACCAGTGGTTTGGGAATTGTCAACCAGGCCAGTCTGAAAAAATCACTAATCAATTACCATCAACATATCACTTGCAGTACCAGAGGAAACTACACACTGGACCATTGCTACAACACCGCCAAGAATGCGAACTGTCCTATTCCACGCCCTCACTTCGGGAAGTCTGATCACTTGGCTGTACTTCTGCTCCGTGAGTATAGCCAGAGACCGAAGACTACAGCAAGAGGAGTGAGGACCAAGAAGGTTTGGACAAGGGAAGCATAGGAGCGACTACAGAACTGCCTTGAATCGGTGGACTGGACTGTATTCAGGGATTCATCTTCGAATCTGGATGAGTATGATATAGTTGTTACGGACTTCAATAAAACTGTGTGGATGAGAGTGTGCCTACAAAGAATTATTGTACATTCCCAAACCAAAGGCCATGGCTGAACCAGTTGGTACGTTGTCTGCTGAAGTCTAGATCTGTGGCATTTACATTTGGCGACCAGTGTCTGTACCAGAAAAACAGGTATGATTTGGGGAGGGTGAAGTGACAATATCCAACGAGGTTTGAGGCGACATCGGATGTACGACAACTCTGGCAGGGTTTGCAAGGCATTACGTCCTACAAAGCGAAACCCAATGGCATGAATGGCAGCGATGCTTCACTACCAGATGTACCCAACGTCTTCTACGCGCCAATATAACTACAGCTGTGAAGATCCCTGCTGGACGCGGTGACTCTGTGATCTTCGTCTCAGAGGCCGATGTTAGGCTGTCTTTAAAGTGAGTGAACCCTCACATGGTGAAAGGTTCGATGTAATTCCTGGTAAGGCTCTGAAAACCTGTCACCTAAATGGTAGAGGTATTCAAGGACATTTTCAACCTCTCACTGCTCCGGGCAGAATTTCCCACTGCTTCAAATAAAGCTACAATTGTACCAGTGCCTAAAAAGATTAATATGAGCTGCCTTAATGACTATCGCCCGGTAGCACTCACATCTAGAGTGATGAAATGCTTTGAGAGGATGTTCATAACTGGAGTGAAGTCCTGCCTCAGCAAACATCTAGACCCACTGCAATTTGCCTATCGCCACAACAGGTCAACGTCAGAAGCATTCGTAATGGCTCTTCATACGGCTTTAGCCACCTGGACAATACAAACACCTATGCAGGATGCTGTTTGGTGACAATAGCTCAGCATTCACACCATCATTCCGCAATCCTGATTGAGAAGTTACAGAACCTGGCCTTCTGTGCCTCCGTCTGCAATTGGATCCTCGACTTCCTAACTGGAAGACGAAAATCTATGCGGATTGGTGAAAATATCTCCTCCACGCTGACGATCAACTTTGGTGCACCTCAGGGCTGTGTGCTTAGCCCACTGCTCCACTCTCTGTACACCCATGACTGTGTGGTTAGACATGGCTCATATACCATCTATAAATTTCCTGATGATACAACCATTGTTGGTCGGATATGAGATGGAGACGAGAGGGCGCACAGGAACGAGATATACCAGCTAGTGGAGTGGTGTCTCAGCAACAACCTGGCACTCAACGTCAGTAAGACGAAAGAGCAGATTGTGGGCTTCAGGAACGGCAAGACAAAGGATCAGATACCGATCCACACAAAGGGATCAGAAGTGGAGAGAGGAGCAGTTTCAAGTTCCTGGGTGTCTGTTTATCTGAGGACCTAACCTGGTCCCAACACATCGATGCAGCTATAAAGACGGCCAGTCAGCGACTACACTTCATTTTGTAGTTTGAAGGGATTTGGTATGTGCACAAAATAAACTCCAAAACTTCTATAGACGGGAGAGCATTCTGACAGGCTGGGTCACTGTCTGGTATGGAGGGTTGTTGGGGGTGGGGGGGGGGGTAGGTGCGGTGCTACTGCACAGGACCGAAAGAAGCTGCAGAGGGTCGTAAATTTAGGCAGCTCCATCTTGGATACTAGCCTGTAAAGTTCCCAGGACGTCATCTTGGAGCGGTGTCAGCGTCCGTTATTCAGGACACCGATCACCCAGGGCATACCCCTTTCTCATTGCTACCATCAGCGGGGAGGTACAGGAGCCTGACGGCACACACTCAGCGATTCAGGAACAGGTTCTTCCCCTCTGCCATCCGATTCCTAAATGGACATTGAACCCGCGCTTACTATCTCACATTTTTATCATATATTATTTCTGTTTTGCACGATTTTTAAAATTCACTATACACCCGATGTATTTACTTTACTTATTTATCTACTTTTTCTATGTTAAGTATTGCATTGAGCTGCTGCTGCTCAGTTAACAAATATCACGGCACATGCCGGTGATAATAAACGTGATTTTGATCTTGAGAATATCTGTTTGCATTCGGTACTGCAACGCTCCGGGGAGAGCGAAGGGCATGTCAAGGCACCGATGAACTCACGGTTCTTCACTGGAACCAAGAAAGAGGTCGTTTTGTGCCACTGGACACGGACTACTGAGGTCAAAAGAGTGGAGCTGTCCCAATGCCAAAGGTTTTGTAATTCAGAAACTCTCCCCCACATGTTTCATGAACAATTCTACTGTATTATGATGATATGAAAATTGGCCATGAAACACGTGAAAAGGAACAGAAAGACCGAGGGCAGAGAATAATAATCTCCTCTCTCTCTCTATCTGTCTGTCTCTCTCTGTGACTGTCTCTCTCTCACTCTCCCCTCTCTCCCCTCCCTCTCTCTGTCAGTCTCTCTCTCTCTGGCAGTCTCTCTCTCACTCTCCCCTCTCTCCCCTCCCTCTCTCTGTCAGTCTCTCTCTCTCTCTGACTGTCTCTCTTTCTGTCTCTCCCCTCTCTCTCCCTCCCTCTGTCAGTCTCTCTCTGTCTCTCTCACTCTCCCCTCTCTCCTTCTCTCCCTCTGTCAGTCTCTCTCTGTCTCTCTCACTCTCCCCTCTCTCCTTCTCTCCCTCCCTCCTTCAGTCTCTCTCTGTCTCTCTCTCAGTCTCTCCCCTCTCTTCTCTCCCTCTCTCTGTCAGTCTCTCTCTCCTCACCCGTCCCTCTCGCTTCTCTCCCTCTCTCGCTCTCACTCTCTCTCTCCTTAAGCCAAATACTCATACCACCCTGCTTTTCAATCACAATATTCAAAAGTAAGCTTTTGAAACATATACCGCTTTTCTTTAAAAGAGCTTATTGATAGAATCTGCACGTTTTATTCTAACATCTTCGAATTTTACTCAGTTTTGTTGCGAAATCTACTGAATATTTTATCAATAAATTATGAAGATATAGAACTTCATACATCGATATTATTTGACAACACCTCCCCACACCTGCTGCTCAGCTGCTACGCAAAAAGGGATAACTGCATGTGTCATTTCATTAAATGCCGATATCGTCATTTCCACGGAGGGTTTCAGCGTCACAGGGGAGTTTCCCTCTCCTATTAATAAGCATCTGAATCACTGAGCTCTCACTGAACAGCCGCTCCGGCACTCACAGTGACTCGCCGATCCACACAGCGGGACAGAGAGAGCACGCTGCGGAAGGAAGGTTTGCTGGTTCCGGAATGGATCAGAATCCGGGAACAGCAGAGTGGAGTGTGGCAGAAATTCCGAAGAATGTCTTCTGGGCTGCTCAGTTTATGTTTACTAATTATGAATGGATGACCTTAGATCTTCGAATTACGTATGCGTTAATAACAATTCAAATGATTTTCTTTCCCGTCCTCGCTATCATTGCTCTTCCCGGTAAGTCTCTCTCGAAAGCTCAAGTATGCAACACTATTAAACTGTTTTCTAATGTTTATCGCCCATTTGAAATCATTGCTGCTGTCGCACACTCCGTATAAGACATTCTGATAGCTTCAAATTCTGCAGCGATGCTGTTCCCTGTGACTCCTGGCACTGCGCAGGTCAGTGATGTAACCGGTAAACTCTGTCCAGCCGTTGCACACATCATGACATGACCGGGACTTTGATATTTTGCCTCTGGAAACGTTGCTTCTTTTCTGTCGCTTCATCTCCCCTCGAGAACATCAGCTGCCGAATCAAGTTGCTTCCAGAACTTGTGTTTAAAATGCAAATTAATTTTCCAAATCCAAATATTTGGAAATATAATCTAAAGCCGGAACATTCTCGCAGCCAACCGCCCTCTCGACTAAGCGCCAGCCACAAATCTACACACTAGCCACAAACTGGACAAATTCTTAACAGAAAATGCTTCCTGATGTGTGTCACTTGAATATTATTTATTTTTCTCCTCCTCGCAGTGAACCTGGTGACGATTTTAATCCTGTCCAGAGGAAAGTGCGGTCTCTCCAGAGTTGTCACTCGCTACCTGGTTGCCATGGCAGCGGCGGATCTTATGGTCGTTGTCCTGGACCTGATATTCAGCAAGATTCCGTACACTTACGTGCCAGTGAAACTTTTTTTCTGGGCTGCAGATACACCAGTGTGTAAAATCCACGCCGTCCTGCTTTACGCCGCCACCGATTGTTCGGTCTGGTTCACCGTCACTTTCACCTTTGACCGGTTTGTGGCCATTTGTTGCCAGAAGCTGAAAACAAAATATTGCACCGGGAAAACTGCGGCTGTGATTCTGGGAACAGTGACAGTGATCAGCTGCTTAAGGAACATTTACTGGTATTTTCGGCTATTAGGGCATTATTCATGGATAATTGCTCCATTTATTTGTATGCAAACCGCGTATTATTTGTCTTCTTCTGTCGTAATGTCAATGGATTTATTTCATTATCTTCTCACCCCTGTAATCCCATTCCTGCTGGTTCTCCTGACGAATGCATTAACCGTCCGGCATGTTTTAGTCACCAGCAGAGGGCGCAAGAGACTCCGGTGTGCTGACAAGGGACAGGGTGCCGGGGACCCGCAGATGGAGAGCCGCAGGAAATCCCTCGTTTTACTGCTGATCATCTCTGGCAATTTCGTCCTGCTGTGGGGACCGTTCACTGTTTATTCTTTGTGGAACCGGCTGTCTGCTTTCTCTGCGACGAGTCTTCCTCCGGATTCTCTGCGAGAACTGGGCTCGATGCTGCAGCTTCTGAGCTGCTGCACAAACACGGCTCTTTACGCCGTCACCCAGACCAAGTTCAGGGAGCAACTGAAGGAGGCGATAAAACATCCCTTGGCTCTCATTGCTGGAAGGATGTCATGAATTAATGATGTTTCCCTGCCTGGCTCAACTAATTCACCACATTGTAGACAATCTCTGCACCAAAGGGGACCCGTGTAAATACGTGTTCGTCTCATTCCGCACTCGCTTTACTATCGCGCATGATTCCTCACTCCAGCTCAACTGACGATCCTTTCAATCGTTTTTTTTTTCTGCATTCACCAGTGTATATTCCCCTCTCTTCCCGAGTGGGACGACCTACGTTTGTCAGTGTAGATCAGCGCCGCCCTGGTGACCCACAGATCTGTCTTGCAAGTCCCACCGTCCACCTGGTGCGGATGCACTGCCCCGCTCCAGCGTGAGATTCTGTGTTCCCGAAACCTCTCCTGTTCAGCGGTCCAGTTCCCCCAGTTCGCAGTTCGGGACTGGAGATCGTGTCCCGGGTATCGCTGACCGAGACCAAGGATTCCAGAAACATCTTGCAATCTCAGTGTTAACGGAAGCTTGAAAAGTCGATGCTAGTTTTGTAGAAAAGCGAATGTCAGTCCGCAATGTGGGGTGCAATTGCTGTAGTTTTTAATAAAGCCTCAGTTTGGTCGAGGGGGGGAAGGCGAGGACAGACACGTCGCCGGATTCCAATGTGAAAGAAACGCGGGGAAAATACAGCGCACATACTTTGGTGTTTTACCTAGAGGGATCGAGAGACTGAAAACTCTGGAACTGCGTGTTCCTTCAGACTTAGCACAGACCTAATGCTATTGGCGGGTGTTCCAAACTTACCTGACTTTCCCAAATCCATCAAAGTCATTCAGAGTCAGTGGAGCAGCCGGTAAAATGGGCTGAGAAGTGGTCGATGTAATTTCATTCTGGGAACTGCGAGCTGTTGCGTTAGGAGGATTCACACGTTGAATGTTGGGGCAGCGATGAGTGCAGTGGAACAGGGGGATCTGGGAATGGAGATCCATAATCTCTCGAAAGCGGCATCAAAGTTCGACAGGGCCGTAAAGAGGGTATTTGGTACATTGACCTTCATAAGTTATGGTATTGGGTATCGGTGATGAGATGTTATGTTGAAGTTTTATGACGTCGGTGAGGCCGAATTAGGAGTATTGTATGCAGATCTGGTCACCTTTCTGAAGGAACGATATAAATAAGATTGAATGAGTTCAGAGAGATTTTAGGAGACTGTTGCGGGGTGTTGAGGACAGAGCTATAAGGATAGCTTGAACAGGTCATCGCTTTATTCCCTGAATCAGAGGAAAAACGCGAGTGATCTGGCCTGTCACTTCAACGTGGAGTAAACAGAGCGATCACGACTGCTGGTGTCGCATCACTGACGCTCTGGTATTGTCACTGTGTATTCAGACCGGTCACTGACCACACGGACAAGGCTTCTCCCTCAATATCGGCAATCGTGTTAGAAATGTTTTTATCAGGTCCATGAATATCCGCACAGATCATCTCATTGCTCATTCAGAACTTCCTTCACTAAACTAACACTGCCGTTACATTTCCTGTCCCAACTCGGGCACAGCAGTGACGTTCATATTTAAACTCGTCAATAATAATACCCCATAATCATCGACCACGGACTGTGACTGAATATCCGAGCACAATATTACATTTAATTCTAAATACCCAACCCTTATTCTGCATATTAAATTGTGAATTTTCCATCAAGAGCCGAAGTGTACAATCACGGGATGAATCAATCACAGTTGTGCATTTGCGAAAAATCAAATATAGACAAGTTATTAAACGATCTCCAATTAAAACACAAATCTCTATGTTATTCCAATCTGAGGATACGTTAGAAATCACCGGTTCAAAGTGAGTCTATCATCAAAATCCGTATATGTTACCATATCCTATCTCAAGATCTTTTTCTTTTCTGGCTGTTACAGGAGGGTGTAGAAGAAAAGTAAACTATTTTCCCCCAACTGCTACACATAAGCAGATAGCCGCTGCCAAACAACTGAGAAGGTGCGTTTTAAAGATTTGTGAATGTGAGTCTGTATGCAGCAGGGAATCAAATCGAGGCAGATCTGCAGACGGAGAAGGACGTGAATCATTCCTATTGGCTCAGCACAAACTCTCCACTCGGCATACTGACCGCGTGTCTGTGACGTCCTGGAGAGACACCGCCAGGACTGAAGGGGTCAGCAGACCCTGAACACAAACTGAATGGTGTGCCAATATGTTAGAGTAATCAAAGCCGTAATTTGGACCTTCAAAAAAGACACTAGTTCAATAAACAGAACCCTGTGTTTTTATAGACACCTCAGCGCTGCTGTGGGGAATAATGGGGCACGATTTTTTTTCTTTCATCCCGCCCCTACCCCACCTTATTAGCTTTATCTTTCGCCTTCTATCTTTTATAACCTCCAGCTTCATATTCTAGCTCGATCCCCCATCTTTCCCAGTGTGATTAGACCATTATATACAGGAGCAGGAGTAGTCCACTCGGCCGATCGAGTCTTCTCTCCCATTCTATCATGGCTCATTTATAACTACTCTTCACCCCATTCTCCCGCCTTCTCCCCGTGACGTGGCATCCAGACTAACCAGGAACCAACCAATCCACGCTTTAGTATACTCAGTGTTTTGGCGTCTACAGCCGTCGATGACAATGAATTACACAGGTTCAACACCATCTGGCTGAGCGAATTCCTTCTCATCTCTGCTCTAAATGGTCGTCCTTCTGTACTGACGCTGTGCCCTCTGGTCCTGTTTCCACAGTTACTCCATCTAGTCCTTTGGGTATTCGATAGATTTCCATAAATCCACCCTCCTTGTTCTGAACTCAGGAGAGTACAGGTTCAGAACCTTCAAACTCTCCTCCTACGCTCAGCCGTGCATTCCCGGAATCATTCTCGTGAACCTCCTCTGGACCGTTCCCAATAGCAGCACTACCTTTCTTACTGAGGTGTCCCAGACCGATCACAATACTCCGTGCCGGCTGATGAACGCGGAGAAATACCCGCTGAAACGGTTATCTACATTCTTTAAACCATAGAGCGACCAGTTGGTTTCTGCAGTAGAATTAAGTCAAACGCCATGTTTCCTCCATAAGCTATCCACCTGCCGATATGTGGAATCACGGTTAACAACTGAGCTCTCAGAAATCCGCATGCGTTTAGTGGTGATATAGTTCACTCGCCGTCTACCCTGTAGAGATGAAATGTGCCCGTCATCAGATATGTAATATGTAAGGATCAGTTCAGCTCTTCACCCGGATGGACGCTCTGTAGAACGTGGGAACTGTTGGGGACGGGTCACTCGTGTCCCGCCGGTTCTTTCTTTTTTTGTTAATTTTCATTCTCTCCGTTCGGTCTCATTCTTCTATCTGATTATGTTCCCGGTGTTTTACTCCGGGCTGGTCCAGTCAGAGTGGATCAGCTCCCTTTTCTCCATCCTCCTCGCTGTTTCTCATTTTCCTATTTAGTGATGTTCACGGTGTTTTACTCCGGGCTGGTCCAGTCAGAGTGGATCAGCTCCCTTTTCTCCATCCTCCGCGCTGTTTCTCATTTTCCTATTTAGTGATGTTCACGGTGCTTTACTCCGGGCTGGTCCAGTCAGAGTGGATCAGCTCCCTTTTCTCCATCCTCCTCGCTGTTTCTCATTTTCCTATTTAGTGATGATCACGGTGTTTTGCTTCCGATTTCACTCCCGATCCCCTCGATTCCTCCGGAAACTTCCCCGCTTATGTCTCCTCCCTCTCCGGTATACAAAGTTAGATTGGTGTGTTGCAGCATGAGGAATCATTATTGGACCTTCACACAGCGGAGTCGTGTGTTTTGTTTTCTTTCTCAACAATCTCTCCATCTCCTGACTGCTCCCTCTTTGTTCTTTCATATCTCTGTCTTTATCTCTGTTCACCTCCCAAGGCTCCGTTACAATTTGCTTCTTTACTTCTCCCTCTGCTCTCTGTTTCTCTCCGACCACACGTCCGGTCCCCTCCTGAGCAAAGTACATCTCATTGTAGCATTTCGGAACATATATTCACACTGATCATAAATGTACGTAGCACTTTAAAGAGCTTACAAAGCCACCGGAAAAAAAACGTCTGATCTTTTTCCGTCTCCTCCCCCCCTCTCTCTCTCTCTCTCTCTCTCTCTCTCTCTCTCTCTCTGCAACTAACTGGACATTATCTTGCAATATAATCGATTTTTGAAAAGAAAAAGGAAATATGATACTGGAAATCCGAATTAAAACAGAAATTGTAGAAAACACTCAGCTGATAATGTGGGTTCTTTTTAAAATAATAATTGATATTTGAGATCTCTAGTTACTGTTCACCAGAAGGAGAAACACCACAGTACCTCGTGTCTGTGGATTCGAACACGGTATATTCTTCCATTCATCATCTGATGGGTCTTCCACCCGATCGGAGTTTCACTACAAGGAGAAACACCACAGTACCTCGTGTCTGTGGATTCGAACACGGTATCTTCTTCCATTCATCATCTGATGGGTCTTCCACCCGATCGGAGTTTTACAACACCATTGAAGTAGGAGTTGGGACGACGGGTAACTTCCGAGCGCGAAGCGATTCATACCACCACTTTGTCCATTCTCTGCATCAGTCTCTGTCCTCCTGCACCCGCCCTCCTTAAAACAACACTTGCCGCTCCTCCACCTGTCTACGCATAGTCCGCAGTCTTCGCTACAGGGCCATCAATTTCATCATCGTTAAAAAAGCGGTCCTAACACACCCTTGTGGAACACTCCTAGTCACCGGTAGGCAACCCGAAACCCATCCCTTCACTGTTGTCAACCAGCCAATGCTCGACGTATGCTACTGCCTTTCATGTAATCCACTGGGCAGATTGGTGTGCAGAATCTTGTCAAAGACCTTCTGAAAATCGAAGTGCACAACATCCACCGATTCTCATTTGTCCATCCTGCTTGTTACTTCCTCAAATAATTCCAGCGGGTTTGCCAGGTTCCCTTAAGGAAAACTATTTTGTCACGTGCCTTCGATTATTCTGAAACCGCTTCCTTAACAATCTACTCCAAAATTTTCCTAACCACTTAGGTCTAATTATAGAGCTAACTACCCTACAATTTCCTTTCTGAAGCTTCCCTCCCTGCCTGAAGACTGAAGTGTCATTTGGTATTCTCAGTCCTCTGCAACTATGCCAGAGTATATTAATATTTGAAAGATGATTACTAAAGCACCCACAATGCCGTTAGTCGCCACTTTTAAAACTCTGGGGAGTCTTCCCGTCATTTCAAGGTGACCGATCTACCTTCAGACTGATTAGTTTCTCAAGCAGCTTTTCCTTAGTCAAAGCAACCGCCCTCACTTCTGCCCGGACACCCTCGAACTCTCAGCACACTGTCAGTGTCTTCGACAGTAAAGACTGGTGCAAAATACTTGTTCAGTTCCTCCGCCATTCCCTTGAATCCAGTTATTATCTCCACAGCGCTATTTCCCAGCAATGTTTACAATCCCATGTTTTTTTCTATATATATATAACCGAAAAAACTGGATGATTGTTGATATTATTGGCGTGATACCCTTCATAATTAATCACTCCATTCCTCTCCTCTTATGACCGTCTCCAACGGAATCCCACCATGTGCATCTTCAATTCACGGATCCCCCTCCCCAGCCACTTTCTGTTCTCCGCGGGACTCCTTTGTCCATTCGACCCTCCCCATCGATCGCCCTCCTGGCGCTTATGCTTACAAGCGGAGCAAGTGCTACACCTGCCCCTACACCTCCTCCCTCAGGGCCTTAAACAGTCCTTCCAGGTGAGGTGGGATGTACCTCACAGAAACTTCGCGCGTTGTAACTGTTCATCTATGCTCTAGTGCTAATTATAACAATAAATTCAACTTCAGCTTCGCCCCTTGCACTTTAATATCGATACTTAAAACATCGCCCATGTACCGACCGAAGCTCCTCTTCACTGATCCAGGTGAATCTGCCTCAACCACGTTCCCTGGCCTCATTCCTGATGCTCAGCGCCTTCTAAATCTTTGCCCACTCAGCCTGAACCTGCGCCACTCATTTTGGACACACCGACGCAACAGAAAAGTCTGTCAGCGACCGCCTTATATGTAACTGTAAACATTCCAATAGCTTTCATTCCCATTCATCTACGTTCAAAGGAGTAAACACTCAGCCTGGCCAAATTCATCCCATAATTCTGTCCCTCTAGACCAAGTAACATCCTTATAAAACCTTTCTACAATACGACCAGTCTAATCATTTTATTCCAACAACAGAGTGAGCAAAACTCTCTTGTTTCAGTTACTGAGGAAGATTGTGAGAAAAAGAGAGGCCTGATGATGATGGGCCATTGTACGGGTGGAAATTGTCGTGGGTGAGAGCACATCACGCATTGGGTTCAACATTACAGTATGGGGTTTGATCCTGCGTATGTATGCCCGCGCTCCCTCAATATCTATTTTATTCCTGTATGCACATCCCAGAGTCCAACATGGACACGCTGCTGATGTGGGGGAGTTTGTCCTGTGCACGGTCATTTTCCACAGGAAATGTTGCCATTATATTCCTAGGAACACAGCTGGTATCTGCAGCTGTCGTGGACCTTCTTTACACGTGGAGATAGTTCCTCAAAATTCAGCTCAATACTTATTCAAAGGGTGGCTGCGTAATTTCATAAGGAGAGATGGGAAGAGATAATATGACGGCCACTTGAAAGGGGCGTGGTTAAAGGAGCTGGTGCAGATCACAAACACAGGCTGGTTCTGCTTTGTTTGAATGAGCTGTACTTGCGTGATTACATTAATTCAAATTGATTATAAATTCCTTCCCCAGGACGCAGCCCATTGCCACAGTTGATCCACTTAAGATCTTTCTTCATGCATTTTGAATTTCTTGCTGCCTATTGTACATTGTAGCTTTCACAGGTCATTTCCCAATCAGAATCAGATATATTGTCACTGACATGTCTGTCGTGAAAGTATTTGTTTTGCGGCAGCAGTACTTACCGATGTGGTGTTTGTTACAGGAAGTTGTCAGACTGAGAAAGATGGCGTCAGCATGGGAAAGACAGAGACAACATCTGGTGACAAGTTACAAGAACACTGAGCACCATGGAGACACGAGACACTCCAGATACGGAAACATGGATCAAAAATAACATATTGATGCAATATGTCAGCATGTCAGGCAACTACTGTGTGCGGGGGAATGGACGGTGAATATTTTGTGTCCAGCCTCTTCCCCAAGCCTTTGAACAACCAATATAAATGAGACTGAGGTGAAAGAGGGACGAAGGGCTGGGGAAGGCGTGAATTCCCTCTTGGATATTGCTGCTGCCCAGCCCTGTTCACTTTATCGTCCTGTAGGTAAATCCTCCAACCCTTCCCTCCAAGTCCCTGTGTTCCGAGTTTACCACCCGGGATCCCTCTTTCACTTTAGACAGGAACATAATAAAACAGGTGTAGCTGTCTGCGATTCAGCCCCTCAAGCCAGTCCTAACAGTCGATACTATCCATGGATCTTTACCATCTCTCAACTTCTCTCCTGTTCCAGGCCCCAATTGTTCTAAATTCCCAGTCTTTGAAAATGTATCCCCTTCCTTATTATGTACAGCCATTGATCTAATCTCAGCAAACCTCTAAGGTAGAGAATTCCAGATATTCACTCTATTCCACGAGAGGAAATTGCGATATACCTCAGTTGTCAATCGGCCCCATTATGTCTGCTTGTTGAAAGCTCTATTGCAAGTGGATACATATCCCTTGGATGGGTTAAATGGAGATTACACGGAATCCTCGTGTTCACAGATATTTAACCCGGATGATCCAGTTTCCTCCAACATCCCAAATAGGTGTGTGATATCGGTTTGTTTTATGTGTCGCTTTAAATGCAGGTGAGCGGCAGACCGTGCATGAGAACAAGTGGGAATGTAAGGGGAATATGAAGGGCTGGGGCATATTTAGTTTTAAAATAGACCTTGATGGCTAGCAAAGAGTTAATAGGTTGAAGAGCCTATTTTCGTGCTGTGTGCTTCTCTGCCTCCGGTTGTGTCTTCTCAGGTTCTGTCCTGTTCAAATAGGTCACCCCTCACTCTGTAATCTTTGGCCTTTTGTGATAAGAGCACACCTTTGATCCAGGAATTCGCTGAGGCGATATGTTCTGGACAGTCATTGTGAACGTATTCTCTCTTAAATAGGGAACTCAGAACAGTACACAGTGGTTGAGTTGTGACTGTGTTAATACTCTGCACAGTTGTATTTCTAAACTCCAGCCCTATTGTAATAAATACCAGATTTATTTGCTGTGTTAACAGTTTGATGCGTCGGGTCTCACCGATGTAGCGGAGGCCGCACCGGGAGCACCGGATGCAATCGATGACACCAACAGACTCACAAGTGAATTGTTGCCTCACCTGGAAGAACTGTTTGGGGCCCTGAATGGTGGTAAGAGAGGAGGCGTAGGGACAGGTGTAGCAATAGACAATAGACAATAGGTGCAGAAGTAGACCATTCGGCCCTTCGAGCCTGCACCGCCATTTTGAGATCATGGCTGATCATCTACTATCAATACCCGGTTCCTGCCTTGTCCCCATATCCCTTGATTCCCCTATCCATAAGATACCTATCTAGCTCCTTTTTGAAAGCATCCAGAGAATTGGCCTCCACTACCTTCCGAGGCAGTGCATTCCAGACCCCCACAATTCTCTGGGAGAAGAAGTTTTCCCTTAACTCTGTCCTAAATGACCTACCCCTTATTCTCAAACCATGCCCCCTGGTACTGGACTCTCCCAGCATCTGGAACATATTTCCTGCCTCTATCTTGGCCAATCCCTTAATAATCCTATAAGTTTAAATCAGATCCCCTCTCAATCTCCTTAATTCCGCCGTGTACAAGCCAGTTTCTCTAACCTTTCTGCGTAAGACAGTCCAGACATCCCAGGAATTAACCTCGTGAATCTACGCTGCACTTCCGCTACAGCCAGGATGTGCTTCCTTAACCCTGGAGACCAAAACTGTACACAATACTCCAGGTGTGGTCTCACCAGGGCTCTGCACAAATGCAAGAGGATTTCCTTGCTCTTGTACTCAATTCCCTTCGTAATAAAGGCCAACATTCCATTAGCCTTCTTGACTGCCTGCTGCACTTGCTCATTCACCTTCAGTGACTGATGAACAAGGACTCCTAGATCTCTTTGTATTTCTCCCTTACCTAACTCTACACCGTTCAGATAATAATCTGCCTTTCTGTTCTTACTCCCAAAGTGGATAACCCAACACTTATTCACATTAAACGTCATCTGCCAAGTATCTGCCCACTCACCCAGCCTATCCAAGTCACCCTGAATTCTCCTAACATCCTCATCACATGTCACACTGCTTTCCAGCTTAGTATCATCAGCAAATTTGCTGATGTTATTTTCAATGCGTTCATCCAAATCGTTGACGTAAATTGTAAACAGCTGTGGTTCCCTACCGAGCCCTGTGGCACCCCACTAGTCACCACCTGCCATTCCGAGAAACACCCATTCACCGCTACCCTTTGCTTTCTATCTGCCAACCAGTTTTCTATCCATGTCAATATCTTCCCCCGATGCCCTGAGCTTTGATTTTACCCACCAATCTCCTATGTGGGACCTTATCAAATGCCTTCTGAAAATTGAGGTACACTACATCCACTGGATCTCCCCCTTGCAGGGATAAGTACCAGGTGGGAGATCTGTGGGGAGGGACGTGTGGACCAGGCAGTCACGGAGGGAACGATCCCTGCGAAAAGCAGAGAGGGTAGACAGGGAAAGATGTGCTTAGTGATGGCGTCCTGGTGAAGGTGGCGGAAGTTGCAGAGGATAACTTGCTGGATCCGGAGGCTGATTAGGTGGTAGGTGAGGACAAGGGGAACAGAGACCCCGTTGTGGTGACGGCCTGGTCCACACGTCCCTCCCCATAGATCTCCCACTTGGTACTTGTGGACTGGGTTCTGAGGGTCCGGATGTCGGCGACGCTCAGAGGAGACCGTTGGTGGAAGAAGGACTATTGGGCGAGCTCCAACGTGACTCTGACTTGATTTGGGCCCCTTTTTTATTTTCATTGTTGACCCTATATTCATATTAAGATTCATAAAGTTCAATCATTTAATTGCATATGGTGGACTGTCTGATATTTTGCTTTGTGGGTTTGTAACTGGGGGTACATTACACAGCAGCCACACAAACGTAATTTCCCAGTTTGCCGGGGCCGAAGGCTGCTTCCCTAGACGAACACGAGCTGGGCGAGCCTGAGGGTTACACAGGTAAAGAAGTGAATTGCCTGCATAGCAACAGCATCGGCAGCTTTGCTCTTGTTTGTAATTGTGTGTATAGAATGATAATTCAGAACTCTCAGATAGTTGGGAATTCATTGTAGCAAATCGTGTCCGCCGATGATAAGAAAGATCCTTTAAGGTACAACACGGGGACATAACCGAGCGCTTTAGAAACTGACAAATTTATTTTCCCGGCGACTGCGTAGATGGAAGCATCTTTTACCCACTGTAAATTGGCTGTGCAGCTGTATTTCAGACGTAAAACTGTTCGAATTCGGAACAGAGCCTACAATAAAAATTTTGTAACTTGGGTAGAACTATAATTAGGCGCCACAGCAGCTTAGCGGTAAGCGCGACTCCATTACAGCTTGGGGTGTCAGGGTTCGGAGTTCCATTCCGGCGTCCTCCGTAAGAATGTCATACGTCCTTCCCCAGAGCACGTGGCTTTCCCTGAGTGCTCCGATTTCCTGCTACGGATCGAAGTTGTATTGACATACTATTGGTCATTGTAAAATAGGTAAATAGGAGGGCTGCCGGAACGGTCGGTTCGGCCATGCGTCTCCAAATAAATTAATAAATCAGGAAAATTGTTGTTTTGCTATTTACTGCGAAGTGAATTTAAGACATATATTTAGGAAGTTGTATGCCCACAGAGGGATTTGGATTATCCGCGCATCCTGAGAAAGCCATTGAGAATTTAAAACAAGTACAGTGAATATCATCGGCGCTGAGGAAGTCAGGCACCGTCTGTACAAAGACAAGCGCTGGAATGAAATTTGAGCAAATAAGCGAATCCAATTGCAGTGTGATTAGGGAGGTCAGGACTCGGGCAAGGGGAGTTCGGAAGTAGTTTGGTCATTTCTGAAGATCAGATTAGGGGTCTCTAACATTGGTGGTGGCTTGAGGCCTAAGGGGAAAAGAAATGCCAGCAGTGTTAACAGTTAAATGCTTACTGCGCTCCTCGCTCACAGGTGGAGACATCTTCCCAGAAAACATAAAACAACTCCACGTGATCGGTTTAACTGCCAGTTTCCACTTGCATCTATTGTTCAATCCGCATCCTCATCGCAAACCTTTACTCCGTGGTTCCTGCGAGATTGAGTAGTTTCAATTCATCTTCCGCCTGCGTGGAACGCACAATTCCTGTGAGGCGCATTTCAGAAAATCCTTGTGTTCTGTCAGTTTGTCCGCCTCTACACCCTCTCTCCGCTCCTTTGCGTGTTCTGTCTCTGACCCGCGTGTGTCCGTCTGGCTGCCTCGCTCTCTCTCTCTCTCTCTATCACCCCCCTCTTTCTCTGACGCAAACCCTCTCTCTCTCAATCACTCTGTCCCTCTCTGTCCCTTCTCTATCTATTTGCATCTCCCTCCTCACCTCGACTTAGCACAGAAATAAACGAGAGTCACTGGGGTCCATCAGCGACACTGATGCCCGGTCTAAAAACTAAATCCGGCACACACATCCGTGAAGGAAGTTCTGGAAGTGCTACAGTATGGAAGTTTATCCTTGCCTATATTCTGCCCAACCGGCTGACTGTTGGGTACTGTAGCGTTTGTTATTGTGAATGCTGCGACAAACACTTGAGAGTGCATCGAAGGTCGCAAACATTTCAATAAAACTGTGCAAAGAAAAGAAAACGAGCTATGAACTTGATAGACTGTCATCGGTACTGGAAAAATGTTGTATTCTCTGATAACGCTATAGTAAAATAGTTGAAACATGCAAGATGCACAACGATATGCCCGCAGGTGGAGGCAGGAAATTCCAATGCAGTGCCAGATTAGGATCTGGAAATGGCGGATGCCCCAGGAATTTGCAGAGGGCTGCGATAGGCAGACAGATTGGATATGGTCAGACGCAGTTTTAACGAGACTATGTGTGGGGCGAAGGCATATCAAACTGCAAAAACTTATCGGAGATGTTTGCGGACACAGTCGAGGAGGGGATGCATGAAACACAATAACGCCCGAACACGAGTAGGACATTCACATGTCAATCTTCAACCCACTCTTCAAAATGCCGCTGCTGATATTCCTCATCAGTTTTACCCTACATCTGCGATTGATCAGACCATCTTCGAACGATCAGTAGCATCATTCAGCCTATGACTCACCTCGCCGCCAACATCACTATCGCCTTGCTCTCTCTGCAAACACGATAATCGTAACAGCAATGTTTATATTGCTGTACTTGTAAGTAGTTCAGTTGGTTCCTGAGCTTGTGGGCGCCAGGGGAACTAATGAGGATAACATTCCAAAACCTGCTGATTGTTCCCACAGCCGTGTGTCTCAAATAGCTTTTGGCAACCAAGTCCAGCTCCTGGCCTTCACCTGTGTCTTAGGTAATAAGCTCGGCTGAACTGTTTCTACTGACAGAAGACGGGCAAGGTTCAGTTACTGTGCCTTAAAACTAGTCGCAACGGACAGATGGGGCTCATCAGCGGTGGCTGGCAGCTCATCTCTGAGAAGGAAAACACTAATCTTAAACCTCCGCCGTCTTCCCGCTATACCCACTCATTGGAAAGACACTGGGTGCAAACCGGAATTCAATTCCATAATTAGTCATATCTTGTGTTTAACGCCATCTAGCAGCCATCTAGTCCCTGCCGTTCCTCTGGGTTCATCAGCTGCATGGAGAAGATGTAGTGGAGGCTGCTTTGTCAACTGCTGGTTCTCCAGTACGGTCCCGGCTTGTGTATCACGCAGAGAGCGAGGACGGAATATCCATGTCGGCCCCGACCAGCGGAAGGCCTCGGAATCAACAAGACACTTGAAATGTAGGATTGGCAAAGATAATGAAAATGATCAGAGCTAAAACGAGACCCCGCGTGCATGATTGGCAGATGACAACAAGATCTCGACCCCTGACATGCTTTATTACTGTAAGCATTTTTAGCACATAGAGGGGGTAAATCTTTGTTTTCGCGTTACTTTCCCGTCGGTGATGTCTCGTTTTTGATCTGTCCGTATCTATTAGATTCCCAAATCCTTATATCACAAATACTTTGAAGATTTGCTTTAGTTTGCATGGTCTGAGTCTTGGATATCTTTCAGTTAGTCCGTGAATTAGTTGTGGAATTTACAGAGGCAGGCAGTCGAAGCTGTGTTTTTCTGTGTGAATACCCTCAATTTGAGACCAATTCCAGTGCAGAATCAATCAGCCTTTGAAGACAATGTAAGACTGGAGATTTGTGATGATCCTCGATAAGATAATCACACGGCGAAATCGAAAGATGAAACCGAAAGGTAAAATAAAGAACCTTGTCTGATTTCTGAGATGACGATTCCCTTGCTTCTGGGATATTGCAATCGGGGCACGGAACTCCACATTACTCATCGCAATTGGGATTTACTTGAAGTATCGTAATGTTGTTTTGTCTAATCCCCAAGGTAAACCGACATTCATTACTTAGATTGGGAGGAGAAAGCAGCAGGGTATAAATTAGCGACCGTAGAGATTCATCGGCGGAGCTTCTCCTTCAGAGAGAACGCGGGCAGCTCGAAGGCAGATTGATTCAATCATCATGCGTGTGATACTTCACTCTGCCAGAAAAATATACTTCGTTCTCATTGTCGTGATCGGGATTCCTGTTAAGGACACTGGCAAAGTAACCTCTGAAATTTTGTGCGTAAGATCACTCTGTCCCCGGAAATACTGTGATGCAGATGTATCATTCACCCCTGAGAAGACATCGGGAAGAGGGAGCTCTCCGAATATTCCGAATTTCCTCTTTTCCATTGCTGTGTAGCCACTGTTGACACAGACGCCATGAGAACGATGTTAGAGACGGTCTGGTACTACCGAACACCAGTGCGCAGGGGTAATTTCGTCATGTCGATGGTCCTGTCAGTTAAAATGGATCTGGAATTGGAATTGTATTTTTTTAATGTCACGTGTAGCAAGATGCAGTGAATTGCTTGTCCTGCATACTGTTAATGCACATGAAATGAGTGCACAGTGTATTGTGGTCCAGCAATGTTTATCAATTTCAACGCCAAGTTAACTGCGGCAGCGACAGAGGAAGTGCAGAGTGGCTGAACACTGCCGGGCCGGTCGCTTGTGCAGAGGAGAAATCTTTTTCTTTAACACTTTACGCCCGATGTCTTCTGGGAAACCTGCCGGTGACCCCCAGTGCAAGGTAGGATCTGTGAGAATCGGGGGAAAAATAAAATCACCTGTTGGCCAGATGCTCAAACGCCGGGCTATATGAATTGTCAGATGATGGATTATCGGCGTTTTGCTGCACCAAATTTTATTACCACGTGTAATCAGCCTAGAACTTAAACAATGTATGAAAGTGCAGTTCCCGGCTGCCGGTCTGTGATAGGTCTGACATTGGAAAGGAAGGTGGTCTCTGCTGGGTGGAATGTAATGCATCAGACAATATGCAGTGAGCACACGATGCTGATACTGGACATCCGGCACGAAACTCTCGAGCAACTCAGCAGATGAGGCAGCGTCTATGTAAACGAATGAACAGTCGACATTTCAGACCGAGACCTTTCATCAGGATGACCGAAATGTCGACAGTTTCGACATGTCCATTGATGTTGCCAAGCGACTCCGCCCCAGCTGAATTCCGTCACCATTGTGTGTGTGAGTGTGTGTGTGAGTGTGTGTGTGTGTGTGTGTGTGTGTGTGTGTGTGTGTGTGTGTGTGTGTGTGTGTGTGTGTGTGTGTGTGTGTGTGAGTGTGTGTGTGTGTGTGTGTGTGTGTGTGTTGGTAGTTGGTTATCATTTTCGACAATTAGCTGTTTGCACTATTATTAAAGGACCGATTTCATTTAATAACTTGTAGTTAATTTCAACTTGAAGAAACCTGAATGCAATTAGAACAGCTCGGCGGATTTACCAACTACTGGAAATATTTCAGATCCGGGTCTTAATACTTGACCTCTGTATTCCAGCTCAAGAAACCCTGTGTTCCTTCGTCTCGTCATCCATCAGATGTCGCCAAACTTTACACTATCGTCCGCCCACATCCCTCCATCTACCGCCTTATATGTCTCTATGCATCATTGCTTTCCTGGTGTGAACATCCCGTCATCGTTCATCTCGCCTTAATCAAACAATCACCTCCGGCTCCGGTCACTGTCCTCACTCCTCTTTATGCTCGGCATCTCTCCTCTGCGCTCTCAGTTGTGGCCCAGGCGTCGCCGCGGGACGCTGACAATTCCTCGCCGCCCCTCGGGTCGATGCGGTAAGTTTCCCCAGCAGGTTTTCTGTCGCCGCAGATTCTACCATCTGTAGTCCCTTGGGTCTTCCATTTATGAGACTTGTAGATGTGTCCGTGGTCAAACATCAAAGGGGAAGCCACGAACTCGGCCTTGCATCCGCTCCACGGTTCAGCTAACCATTTGTTAGGGAAGTTTGATACGTGATATCTTTCACTGTGAGACTGCGCTGAATGAAAGCTGCTAATCCGATTGTAAAACACTGCTGGACTTGGCAGAATACGATCCATAGTATTGATGAAAGCTAAACCTAAGCCACGGCTCAAAATTCACCCGAGGGTAAATCATCATTAGTCCGGCACTTTCCAGGCGCTGATGGCCAGGAACTAACAGGCTATTTAAAATGTTTGACCTCAGATATTAATGCTTCAAAATGATTTGAATTAGTTTCAAAATATTTCGTAATGAAATAAAGTCTGGTTGCAAATAAAAGCGTGAGTATAAAGGAGGCGCGAGAAGCAGAGCGAGGTGTGTTTAAAGAAGTCCGGGCAAAAGGACAAGGTGGATCCACTGGAGCGACGGCCCCACGGAATGCGTGCTGAGCGCGAGGACCGAGGCCTTGCAGGTGGAACGAAGCTGGAAAACTGGGGTTCCATTGCGCAAATCGTTGTGGATACCCCCACTGTTAATGAAGACAAGTGCCGTTTCATTTGTTTTTCGGAATAGTCCGAATGAAATTACCATAGCTCTATCAATTCTTTCTGTACAGCGTCATCACTTCATTCTCAAGATTCTCACCTGCGGTGGGAGTTTCTCTAATCTTGCGTAAGAAGCCGAGCTGAAAGATATATCATACCGGCCATGTAATAAAGGCAGATATTTCAACGCGCTTCGGTGTTTGGGGAGGGTAATGATCAGAAATTACAGAAAACAGAATGATTCTGTCTCAGTAATCTAACTCTGTTTCGTTTATATTTCATGGAAATACGCATTAGCATATATATCTTTCCGTTAATTCCGGTACGTTTAATTCAGCGAGGAAATCAAACCGCCTATGACGTTGAAAGGAACATTGTAAACGGATACATTTGAGTTGGAAGGGAGCGCGTGGAAATGAAAGTCGGTTATTTTACTTAGCGCGCGGGTACATACTGTGTGAGTGGAAACGACTGACGACTTTAGATTCCAGCGAGTCAGTTGAAGTAACGTCCGGGTTCATCGTAACCGAACAGTAGGTAACATGAGCTTGATATGGACTGGTACTAGCAAAGCTCTCTCTGTAATCAATTCATAACGTAACAACTCCCTTTATCACTTTTTCCGCTGCATACCCGGTACGTGCTTTCATTCCGAACATTACAGGAGAAAGCCGAGAAACATCGCCGTTTAAAATCTTTTTTGTCTGGAATGAACTCAGGATCAAAGTCTGATTGTTGTCGGATTCAGTCTGAGACTCTCTGTTTTAGAGGTACGGAGCGAGTAGCCAGTAACTTCAGACATTTGTACTTTTCTTCCCCAGTGAACTTAGTGGCGATTATCATCCTGTCCCGGGGAAAGTGCGGCTTCTCCACCTGCACCACTCGCTACCTGGTGGCCATGGCAGCGGCGGATCTACTTTACATCATCACTGACGGTATACTCTGGCGAATCAGTTACTATTATTTCCCTGGGACGTTTTTGGATATCACCCCTGTGTGCCGTGTCATCTCTGCCTTGGTATCTGCAGCCATAGACAGTTCTGTCTGGTTTACCATCGCTTTCACCTTTGATAGGTTTGTCGCCATCTGCTGCCAGAAACTGAAAGCAAAATACTGCACTGGGAGAACTGCGGCTGTGGTTCTCACGGCAACAGGATTTCTGTTCGTTTCAATGAATGTCCCCATCTACTTTATATTGCAACCCGGAGCAGTGATCGGCAACGTGCCCTGGGGCTGTTTTCGGAAGGCGGACCTGGTAACGGATCCAGGGTGGGTGGCATTTGATTGGCTGGATACAATTCTGACGCCATTGCTCCCGTTTGTATTAATACTGTTGCTGAACGCCATAACAGTCAGACACATTTTAGTAACCAGTCGTGTTCTGAAGGGTCTGAGGAGTCAGAGCAGGGCGGGGAACAGCAGTGACCCCGAGATGGAGAACAGGAGAAGGTCCGCTATCTTACTCTTCACCATATCAGGCAATTTCGTACTCCTGTGGTCAGTGAATGTGGCCAATTTCCTTTATTACACAATTAGCGGAGTGAATCCCAGTAACTATAACGATTACCAGTATCTGTTTGCACACTTCGGAATCATGATGACCTCTTTAAGTTGTTGCACAAACACATTTATTTACGGCGTGACTCAGTCCAAGTTCAGACAGCAGTTAATGAAGGCAGCGAAATATCCGTTGAACTCACTTGTTCAATATATTAATAAACATTTTAAAACCGCGCAGTCCGAAGACGGGCCGAAGTGTACACAACTCAGATGCACGAACACTGGCCGCTGATCTGTTTAAACCAATTCAGAGGAGAGAGTAGGCGGGATTAAAGTCACAAGGAGATATCACACCGAAACTGGCTCCTGGCCTCTCTTAGTCCAGGCCCACCATCTCTCGGGAGTTGATTGCTTCCATTTTAACCCCGAGCCACTATCTCCCAGCACAGTAGAGATCTACTGCTTATTTGCAGCGGCTGATGCTCGCAGTTTTGTAGAACTGGAGTGCCTGGAGGAAACCTGAGAGGATACAAATGCCAACTGCACGGACACTGTGTGCCTCTTACCATCTTGTCCAATTCTATCGTCAGCTCTCATCCACCAAGGAGATAAAACCCAGTTCAATCCAAGCATTCCAATCCGTAATAAATGTATTTTGGATTCACGGAATAAAGTTATCTACCCGGATCAAGTTCTCTACTTTCTTCCGTCACTCCACTCACCTTTCAATTTTCAGAGTTCAAGCTTTCTTTCAAAACCCATATAACAAGTTAAGCACAAAATCTATTTTTTTTTTCAGGTAAACATCATCTTATTTGGAATCTGATTCCAAAATGTCAACTAGTATATATGGTCGTAGTGGTGTAAAATGTGCTGTCAATTTCTCAGAGTTACAATTCCGAATGAGCAAATCAGTTCATGTTTTTGAAGCGTTCACAATTCCAGAGCGTGATTCTCCAAGTCGCTGCAATAACCTGCTAAAACCTTTTCTTCAAATGTAAGAATACCTTATGGTATAGTGGGCCCTGTCCTTGATGATCGTATGCTCCCAGGGACGTTGAAGCTTATTGCTCTAAATATATTGCAGTCTACAACGTGGATCTCCAAGAGAATGGAATTCAATCAGCAAATGTTGCAAGCAAAATTTCCAGGTGTTATTCCTCTGGTGCTTCACCCTCCCCTTTCTTCCATGGCCTTCTGTCTCTTTCACCAACCAACTTCTTAGCTCTTTGCTTCATCCTTTCCCTCCGTTTTACCTATCGCCTGGCGTTTCTCTCTCACCCCCTGTTCCAACATCAATCTGTCCCTGATTATATCTGATCTCATCATCCACTGTTCCAAATATCAAACAGTCCCTGAATAAACAGGTTTCCACGTAGGACTGTTTAATTCTCTCTCAAATTACAGCAATACATTTATTCCTGTTATGTCCCTACGACTGGGAAACATTCAGACTATCGTTTGTCTCTTATAATTTTCCAATCATTCAAGATGAAACCCTCAGCATTTTTCAATCCTGAAAAAGACATATATCAGATATTTCTGCGCTACCTATCGAGGTGACAGATTCTGTTATGGTGCTCTGTATTATCATACTGAAAAGAAAGGTTATAAGACAATGGGAGTATGTACTTGATTATGAATACTTTCTGTCCATTGGCATCTCCCTCTCTCTCTTGCATCTATCCATCTATGTGGCTCTCTATATTTCTGTGCATCTTCCTGTAATCCTTCCTCCAAGGTACATGTACACACACACACACAAATACACAAGGACGGACGCCGGGGATATGAATACCACCGGAGGAGGCCTGTCCAGACATCATTATTGAAGTAGTGACAGAGTTTGTCAGCGAAACGTCGATTAAAATCAATGCCTTTACCCGGTTAGAGATCAAAGAAAAGCTTTTTCGTCAATTCGATAGGAGAATTACACAAGCATGAAAGATGAGGTGCCAGTGTAGAATGGAGGGGTCTGGGGATACAGGCGGGCATTACGGCAGAGCAGATATGGCTGACGTTTCTAGAAAAATCTCACAATACCGAGAATAAATATGCTCCACTGCAGAAGTTGTTCTCAAATGGCAGGTGTGGGCAACCGAGGCTAACGGAAGTTAAGTAGGACATAAAAAAAAGGAAAGAACATATAACTTAGCAGAAGTGAGTGGGAAGTTGGATGATGGGGAAGTTTTTAAAATTCAACAAATCGACAACTAAAAGCCATAAGATGGGAAAACATGAAATATGAGGTTAAACTCGCCAATAATTTAAAGCGGGTGATTGAAAGTTTTTTTAAAATAAAAGGGACATGAGAGTTGATATTCGGCTTCTGAAAAATGATGCAGCTGAAATACTAATTGGGAACAACGAAATGACTTATAAATTAATGGGTCCTTTGCATCAGTCTTCACTGTGGAATATCCTAGCAGTGTGCCAGACGCCCGTGACGGTCAGGAAGCAGGAATGGGTGCGATTGTTATTACAAAGGGAAAAAGTGCAAGAAGGCCAGAAACACTGTAAGAATGGGCATACGACTGGCAGATGGAATACAATGACGGAAAATGTATCGGCATGCATTCTGGTAAAGGGACAAAAGTACATTCTATTATCTAAATGCGAAGACAATTTACACATCAGAGGTGCAAAGGGATTTGAATCCTCGTGAAGGAGTCCCGGTAGGTTAATTTGCAGGTTACGTCTGTAGGGAAGAAGGCAAATGCAATGTTTCCATTTATTTCAAGGGGAATAGAATTTAAAAACAAGGACATAATGCCGAGGTTTTATAAGACATTGGCGAGGCTGAACTTGGAATAATGTCAAAAATTTTAGACACCATATCTCTGAAAGGATGTTTTGTCATTGGAGTGAGTCCAATGGAAGTTGGCGATGATGATTCCGGGAATTAATGGGTTAGCATATGAGGAGCATTTGGCAGCTTTGAGCCTGTTCTCACTGCGATTTAGAAGAAAGCGGGGGGATCTCACAGAAACCTACTGGATGCTGAGAAGACCGTGTAAGGGGGACGTGCGCAGCCTCAAAATTGGAGGGCAACGTTTTAGAGCAGAATAAAGAGTTTATTTCTTGTTTTATCCAGAGAGTAATGAACCTGCGTAATGCTCCAGCACAGAGTGCTGTGGAGCCCTAGACCGGGTGTCACAAACACTGATTCGGCAGCGCAGCAGACACGGCAATTGTTCTCGTGAATATGAATGTACCTGCTAATTATTATTCCATTGTGATGGTATTTAACCCCATAGCAGGAACATAGAACATAGAATAGTACTGCACAGTGCAGACTCTACGGCCCACAATATTGTGTCGACCCTTAAACCCTGCCTCACATATGACATCTCTCCTTAAATCCCTCCACATACCTGCCTGGTAGTCTATTAAATTTCACGAGTGTATCTGCCTCCACCACTGACTCAGACAGTGCAGTACGCGTATCAACCACTCTCTGAGTAAAAACAAAATTCCTCTAATATCTCCCTTGAACTTCCCACCCCTTACCTGAAAGCCATGTCCTCTTGTATTGAGCAGAGGTGCCCTGGGGAAGAAGCGCTGGATGTCCACTCTATCTATTCCTCTTAATATCTTGTATACCTCTTTCATGTCCCCGCTCATCCTCCTTCTCTCCATAGAGTAAAGCCCAAGCTCCCTTAATCTCCATCCACAACTATCCTCTGCTTCCGAAGGGTGTCATTTCTGAATATACCAGCCAACGTTCCGTGGATACCAAACCTTCTGACATCATGAATGGTCCTACCATGGCTAGGGTTAGGGTCAGGGTTAGGGTTAGGGTTAGGGTTATTAAAATGCATTTACACCACATCCATTAACCCCCACTTTATTTGCAGAAGACCACGTAATAAACACGTTCTCCCATCTGTTTCTCTCTTCCATTTTCCCCGCTTTGACTCGGCCGAGTGCAAACATGTGAACTATCCTTCTCCTCCGGGTACAAACCGGAAGTGGCTGCCCAACTCTCTGAATGGACAACTGCTCTTCATCCGCATTACCATTGATTGCCTGAAACGTGAATCTAAGAGTATGATCTCATCTCGGTCCAGAGCATCCCTTTGACAAGATGCTGTCCAGAACTGAGCTACTAGATGACATTGACTATCTCCAAGGGGTTTGCGTGGGTTAATATGATACCAGTCCAACTTGTTTCGAACAGTCTGAATTCAATATACTGGTGAACTGGCTCTGTCAGCGATAACACATGTCCCTACAAATCTCGAATCTGTAAAGGGGCTTGGCTGATGGAAAGACATTATAACCTTCTGTCCGATTTCCAACTCCCGCGGTTCTGTTCGCACCTTGAAATAAGCTTTGCTCTGCTGTTTCTTCCGTCTCCTCTTATGGGCGGTTGATGATAAATCCAGCCCAAACAAGGATTCCAACTCTTTTATTTTCGCATTGACTTTAAAGTCCCAGTTATCCATTCAGCAATTGCACTGTATTGTGGTCGATAAGGGATACCAACCTGTGTTTTTCCCTAGACAGTTTCATTACATTTTGCATCGCCTGTGTGGTGTATCGGGGACCCTGATCCGATTCTAGAATCCTCGGCAATGCACGACGGGTAAAAACTCTCTCCAAACAAAATCCTGGCTGCAACGTCAGCGGTTTTCATTATCTAGTTGGGAAAATCTCTATCCACTTGGTGAATGCATCCACTATCTCGGGGATATAGTTCAGTCTTCCAGGGATGGAGGTGAAGATCAAACAAAGCAAACCTGCAAGTTAACACATGGTCCCCCTATGGGGCGTATCCTGAAACTGCTTTTCTAGCCGATTTATCTGTGTTATCACTGTTCACAAATCAAACAATTCTTACAATAATGTACATCTCCTCGCAGTTTTGGCCACCGACACAGATTCTTCAACTGTTCCACAGTTCTATCTGATCCTTGATGCCCACAAATGTCATGGTGCCAATATATCATCTGGTTTCTTTCACAATTCCGCAACTCAAATTTACCACTATCAAGTATAATCCAAATCGGTGCCTGTATCCATCGATATTTCCCATAATCTTCAGAATCCTCTCCTGTGTGTACCTTTGCTAACTCCTGATCCTGTTGTTGTGTCATGACTAAGTCTATATGTGAACAGTATATGTACAGTATGTGTACAGTTTGCTGGTTTTCTGTCATTCCTACCTCTATATCTGGATTCCATTTCACCACCCAAGTTTATTCCAGTTATGACTAGCTCACCAGCCCTCCTGTTCCTTTTTGGGGATGTCTTTAAGTGAACCTCCACCTTTTTAATCCATCAGTGTTTTCTCTTGCCTTCTCAAATATTTACTTCATCAAAGGAGGTGATGGCAAAGGTTCGCCTTCTATTCGGATATAACCTCTAGATTCCCATAACGGTAAATATTCGGTCAAAGCACATGAGCATCCAGTGAATGAAGGGAGATGGGTCATGTACAATAATCAGAATTTAGTCTCATTCGGTATCTTGTTCAGCGCAGGAGTAGTGATTCACAGGGCTTGTTCCTGTTCTCTGCTGTTCCATGATCCCAACATGTCCAGGTGATGTGTTCACATTTTAATGTGAATCTATTCGCCATCCGCTGTCCATTCACCTACTTTCAACTCGTTCTTCTGCACTGACGGGTGTAACATAGGAAACGGTGTCTTGCATCACCGGAACAAGGTCTCCCGCCAGCCATGTCCCTGACGAGCGGAACATTCCCGGCTGTGCAGTGACGTACCAGTGACTGCAATTTCCCAGAGTTCATCAGTCAACCGCCTGCTACAATGTGAACCTTTGGATAATTCCAGATGTCAAACTGGAGCTTCCCTCGAATTCCTGCTCCCAAACTCTCAGTGCTGCACAGAACAACGTAGTTGCAATTTTCCAAATCAAAATGTATGGCATATTACAGAGGAGTCCGAAACTGTCATCAGAAAATCAAAAAGATTCTTATATTGTTTATGAGTGGGATATAACTCGATTAGATTCACGCACCGGTTCACATTGAGGAATATGTGACAGATTCAGCAAACGCAAGAGTGCCGAGATACACGGTGAAGGCAGCAATTTAGAATTGCTGAGGGAAATGTATTCATATAAATAATGCAGGTACATGAGACAGGCTGCTTTGTTGGGTTTTATTTCGATCAATTTATGAAATTAATTACGCACTTATTTTTTAAAAATAATTAATATATTTATTTTGCTTATTTTCATTCAACGTTTCAGAAGTTGTGTTGCGAACCACAGAGGTTTACGGATCAGATGTTGCTCACTTGGCGCTGCGTGGTTTAGCAGCGAATAGCATGCAGAATTATGCCGGGCCGAACGGTCTGTTTGCCATATGACGCTGAATGTGCTGCTCAACACAACCGTCATTATTCATCAGTTCACAGTCCCTCTCACAATTTTAACATCTTCCAACTGCAGAAGACTCTTGTTCTAAGAATAGCTCAGTGAATACAGATTCTATTTTAAGAGTATTCACTAAATTGGTGGAACAGCGGGAAAGAAGGAGAAAAAAAACCACCGGCTCACACTGAGTCAGATATTCACAGGTACGGGACTGAGACAACATCCGTAACGCTGGAGCAGACAGATACAGAACGAAACCGACACTTACACGATAGTAGAGACTGACAGATACAGAATAAAACCCACACTCCCACACTGTAGCACAGACTGACAGATACAGAATGAAACCCACTCTCTCACATTGTAGCAGAGACTGACAGATACACAATGAAACCCACACTCTCACACTGTAGCAGAGATTGACAGATAAAGAATGAAACCCACACTCTCACACTGTAACAGAGACTGACAGATACAGAATGAAACCCTCACTCTCACACTGTAGCAGAGACTGACAGATACACAATGAAACCCACACTCTCACACTGTAGCAGAGACTGACAGATACAGAATGAAACCCACACTCTCACACTGTAACAGAGACTGACAGATACAGAATGAAACCCACACTCTCACACTGTAAAAGAGACTGACAGATACAGAATGAAACCCTCACTCTCACACTGTAGCAGAGACAGACAGATACAGAATGAAACCCACACTCTCACACTGTAGCAGAGACGGACAGATACAGAATGAAACCCACACTCTCACACTGTAGCAGAGACTTACAGTTACTGAATGAAACCCACACTCTCACATTGTAGCACAGACTGACAGATACAGAATGAAACCCACACTCTCACACTGTAACAGAGACTGACAGATACAGAATGAAACCCACACTCTCACACTGTAACAGAGACTGACAGATACAGAATGAAACCCTCACTCTCACACTGTAGCAGAGACAGACAGATACAGAATGAAACGCACACTCTCACACTGCATCAGAGCCTGACAGATACAGAATGAAACCCACACTCTCACACTGCAGCAGAGACTTACAGATACTGAATGAAACCCACACTCTCACATTGTAGCACAGACTGACAGATACAGAATGAAACCCACGCTCTCACACTGTAACAGAGAATGACAGAAACAGAAAGAAACCCATACTCTCACACTGTAGCAGAGACTGACAGATACACAATGAAACCCACACTCTCACACTGTAGCAGAGACTGACAGATACAGAATGAAACCCACACTCTCACACTGTAACAGAGACTGACAGATACAGAATGAAACCCACACTCTCACACTGTAACAGAGACTGACAGATACAGAATGAAACCCTCACTCTCACACTGTAGCAGAGACAGACAGATACAGAATGAAACGCACACTCTCACACTGCATCAGAGCCTGACAGATACAGAATGAAACCCACACTCTCACACTGTAGCAGAGACTTACAGATACTGAATGAAACCCACACTCTCACACTGTAGCAGAGACTTACAGATACTGAATGAAACCCACGCTCTCACACTGTAACAGAGAATGACAGAAACAGAAAGAAACCCATACTCTCACACTGTAGCAGAGACTGACAGATACACAATGAAACCCACACTCTCACACTGTAGCAGAGACTGACAGATACAGAATGAAAACCACACTCTCACACTGTAACAGAGACTGACAGATACAGAATGAAACCCACACTCTCACACTGTAACAGAGACTGACAGATACAGAATGAAACCCTCACTCTCACACTGTAACAGAGACTGACAGATACAGAATGAATCCCACACTCTCACACTGTAACAGAGACTGACAGATACAGAATGAAACCCACACTCTCACACTGTAGCAGAGACAGACAGATACAGAATGAAACGCACACTCTCACACTGCATCAGAGCCTGACAGATACACAATGAAACCCACACTCTCACACTGTAGCAGAGACTTACAGATACTGAATGAAACCCACACTCTCACATTGTAGCACAGACTGACAGATACAGAATGAAACCCACGCTCTCACACTGTAACAGAGAATGACAGAAACAGAAAGAAACCCATACTCTCACAGTGTAGCAGAGACTGACAGATACAGAATGAAACCCACACTCTCACACTGTAACAGAGACTGACAGATACAGAATGAAACCCACACTCTCACACTGTAACAGAGACTGACAGATACAGAATGAAACCCTCACTCTCACACTGCAGCAGAGACAGACAGATACAGAATGAAACGCACACTCTCACACTGTAACAGAGACTGACAGAAACAGAAAGAAACCCACACTCTCACACTGTAGCAGAGACTGACAGATACAGAATGAAACCCACTCTCTCACACTGTAGCAGAGACTGACAGATACACAATGAAACCCACACTCTCACACTGTAGCAGAGACTGACAGATACAGAATGAAACCCACACTCTCACACTGTAACAGAGACTGACAGTTACAGAATGAAACCCTCACTCTCACACTGTAGCAGAGACGGACAGATACAGAATGAAACCCACACTCTCACACTGTAGCAGAGACTTACAGATACTGAATGAAACCCACACTCTCACATTGTAGCACAGACTGACAGATACAGAATGAAACCCACGCTCTCACACTGTAACAGAGAAAGACAGAAACAGAAAGAAACCCATACTCTCACACTGTAGCAGAGACTGACAGATACAGAATGAAACCCACACTCTCACACTGTAACAGAGACTGACAGATACAGAATGAAACCCACACTCTCACACTGTAGCAGAGACTGAAAGATACAGAGTGAAACCCAGACTCTCACACTGTAGCAGAGACTGACAGATACAGAATGAAACCCTCACTCTCACACTGTAGCAGACAGACAGATACAGAATGAAACCCACACTCTCACACTGTAGCAGAGACTTACAGATACTGAATGAAACCCACACTCTCACATTGTAGCAGAGACTGACAGATACTGAATGAAACCCACACTCTCACACTGTAACAGAGACTGACAGAAACAGAAAGAAACCCACACTCTCACACTGTAGCAGAGACTGACAGATACAGAATGAAACCCACACTCTCACACTGTAACAGAGACTGACAGATACAGAATGAAACCCTCACTCTCACACTGTAGCAGAGACGGACAGATAAAGAATGAAACCCACACTCTCACACTGTAGCAGCGACTTACAGATACTGAATACAACCCACACTCTCACATTGTAGCACAGACTGACAGATACAGAATGAAACCCACGCTCTCACACTGTAACAGAGAATGACAGAAACAGAAAGAAACCCATACTCTCACACTGTAGCAGAGACTGACAGATACACAATGAAACCCACACTCTCACACTGTAGCAGAGACTGACAGATACAGAATGAAACCCACACTCTCACACTGTAACAGAGACTGACAGATACAGAAGGAAACCCACACTCTCACACTGTAGCAGAGACTGACAGATACAGAATGAAACCCTCACTCTCACACTGTAGCAGAGACAGACAGATACAGAATGAAACACACACTCTCACACCGTTGCAGAATCTTACAGATACTGAATGAAACCCATACTCTCACATTGTAGCAGAGACTGACAGATACAGAATGAAACCCACACTCTCACACTGTAACAGAGACTGACAGAAACAGAAAGAAACCCACACTCTCACACTGTAGCAGAGACTGACAGATACACAATGAAACCCACACTCTCACACTGTAACGGAGACTGACAGAAACAGAAAGAAACCCACACTATCACACTGTAGCAGAGACGGACAGATACAGAATGAAACCCACTCTCTCACACTGTAGCAGAGACTGACAGATACACAATGAAACCCACACTCTCACACTGTTGCAGAGACTGACAGATACAGAATGAAACCCACACTCTCACACTGTAACAGAGACTGACAGATACAGAATGAAACCCTCACTCTCACACTGTAGCAGAGATGGACAGATACAGAATGAAACCCACACTCTCACACTGTATCAGAGACTGACAGATACAGAATGAAACCCACACTCTCACACTGTATCAGAGACTGACAGATACAGAATGAATCCCACTCTCTCACACTGTAACAGAGACTGACAGATACAGAATGAAACCCACTCTCTCACACTGTCGCAGAGACTGACAGATACAGAATGAAACCCACACTCTCACACTGTAACAGAGACTGACAGATACAGAATGAAACCTACTCTCTCAGACTGTAACAGAGACGGGCCTGTACAGAAGAAAATTCACACACTCACAGAGAACCAGAGAATGACAGAACCCCACACTCCCAGTCTGTGGTAGGGACTGCTATCCACAAAATGAATACGCCCCCACTCTCACATTGCACCCGAGACCGGTGGATAGAGAATGAAGCACCCTTTTCACTTTATACCGGCGACTAGCAGGGGAAAATGAAACACACATCTTCATATTATCCATCTGAATGTCTCCCCTTTGCTGATTGTCTCTGCACTGCTGTCGTTCTATCTCACTAATTCTACATCTTATGTGAACTACATATCAACAGTCTCTTCATTTCCAGCTTGAGACCTACTGAATCAAGAATCCTTTGCTCTCTGGCAGCCTGGGATATTGCTCTCTGCTCTCCCAGTTTACACACACACACACACACACACACACACACACACACACACACACACACACTTTTTCTTGGGCTGCCCATCAATTTTCTTTTTTTTAATACTTTATTTACAATTTTCAGTTTTACAAAGACAAAACATATTGAAGACGTACAAAACAATACAAAGGGAATGCAGCTCCAGGTGGAGCACAGACACAACAAATCAAAAACAAGAACAAAAAGGCTGCCAGACAATTTACAAGATTACATAAATATACTTTCAAAAAAGAGTTGAAAGAATAGTGGTATCACGGAAGCAATGTGAAATAAATTGAATAAAGGAATCCGGTTAGGCACCACACCCACTCATGGGACTAGACAGGTCAAGGTCACAATGTATGTGAGGTAATATGACACTGAGCCAAGAAAGGTCCCCTTATTCTCTCAAATATATTCCGTGTATTGGGGTTGTGCAGATGCGCAAGTTCAACCTTCCAAATTCACATTTTTCCGCTGTCTCCAAGTTAGACACAACGTTAAGGAAAAGTGCCCACACTTCGAGCCTATTTCCACCACACATCCCTTTCTCGAAAACCTCTTGCTCCCTCCAGACCCCAAACAGTTAATATCAAAATTTGTCAATTGTTTTACTCCTTTGGTTTCTACAGATTTTATTAGGGAAGCCTGGGCTCAGGACTTGAACTCAGAGATATCAGCGGAACTTTGGGAGGAGGCAATGTCCCGGGTTCACGGTTGTCCTATTAACGCTACAGGTTAATCCAGTACAAGGTGATGCATAGATTGCATTATTCAACAACAAAACTGAATCGCATCTTCCCATCTGTGTCTCCGGATTGCGACAAGTGCCGCTCTGCCGAGGGCTCACGAGCACATCTTTTCTGGTTTTGCCCGACATTATACAACTTTTGCACTGCAATGTTTGAGTGGCTCTCAAAAGCCTCTTGTAGAGACATTCAGCCGAATCACGACCTCGCCATCTTTGGATGCTCTGCACTGACTCTTGAGTTGCCGCACGACATGCGGATTGCTCTGCATCTAGGAATGGTGGTGACTAAGAAACTTATTCTTCTGACCTGGAAGTCTACTACTCCACCCACATTTGCACACTGGCTCAAGGAGATGTCCATCGATTTTCGATGTTGACTGAGGCCTTCGCAAGTTTGTATGGGAGACCGGCAGCTGCCCATGCTGCAAGTCTCCCCTCTTCACGCCACCGATGTTGTCGAAGGGAAGGGCATTAGGACCCATACAGCTTGGCACCGGTCTCGTCACAGAGCAATGTGTTGTTAAGTGCCTTGCTCAAGGACACACACGCAGCTAAGATCGAAACAGCGATCTTCAGATCACTAGACCGACTCCTTATCCACACACGCCGCCCACGCACACACGCACACACACATACACACACACACACACATTCACACACTCACACATATGCATACACACAGAGATACACACTCACACAGATATACACACAGACATACATACACATCTACACATAAACACACAGATGTACAGACTCAAGCAAACACACACACACACACACACACACACACACACACACACACACACACACACACACGTAGAGAAGATAGTTTAAGAGATGGAGGGATGGAGAGATCCGTGGACAGCTCTGAGCTTCAAGATATCGAGAATATATATTGTACTGGGAACCTGATAAAAATGACTTCAACACCGATCTCGTCCAGGGCTGATGGAGAACTGGACAGAGTATCCGTGTACACAGCGGGGATGTTTTATATCTGGAGGCACATAGCGTGACGGGGTGGAGCAGCTGAATTTTAAAAAATGTGGAAGATTTAAACTAAAGTCTGCAGGAGGAGACTGGGAGGAGTGTTCATCTGTCCCTGGAAAGCGGATTTATTTGTAGATGAAACAGCGGGCGTGACAGTGAAAAGCGGCAGAAAATGGTGGAACCATAGTGAAAGTTTCTGTTCGGAAAATACGAACAGTCGTGACCGCTGCCAATACAACTATGAAAAGTTGTAAATAGGGCGGCTCATTGTTCACTTACTGGTCTCATTACACGTTTTGGTCAAATTACACAGAGGGATCTGACTGAGGTAATGCCAATGGCATTGACGTGTTCGTGTTACATACCAACAGTATTTGCACCTGAGACACTGCCGGTGATGTAATTTGTTTGTTCAGTAACAATGGTGGGAGGTAGGCCCTTGTCACTGGAGATCGATCCCCTGTATAAATCAGAGCCTGTTGCAGTACGTCAGCCCAGAGTGTCTTGCCGAGCTGTGGAATTCAGAGCAATAGCGTTCACTGTGTCACTCAAATGGGATATCCAGTAATCTGGCGGATAGAAGAGATGTACTGCCCTGTTATTTCAGCCGTTGGAATTCCCGGTAAGCCGCTGTCACGCCTGCAAACGGCAGGAACTGAGAGTTAATTCTGGTTTTCTGAAGTGTTTCTCTCGCTACTTGTTTCCACAGCCACCTGTCCAGACCCCGCATTTCAGTCATGGGCGGAAGGCGCTGACAATATTAATCCCATTGTTTTCGTAGCAGGCAGCGCTCCATACTGGAGCCGAGATGCTGTCTTTGACTGAAATCCTCTCCGCTGGCTCGATATCATGTAATAATTGTGAATCAAAATGTCTGCACAGGGGGACACCGGGCTACACTGCATCCGTGGGAGCCAGCCGACCTTCTGTTCTGTCCGTATGAATCGACTGTAAATTGCCTGACTGGGTGATGGAACAACGCGAATGGCTCATTTATGTTAGAAATATGAGCAGAGGGAACCTACGATGTGGATTTCATTTCATTTCTGTGCTGCTCAGACCAGTGACGTTGGTATATCAGACCCATTCCTTACTGCGGCCAGGAAGCGTTTAACCAGCTGTCATCTGGTCGGTTTGGGAATTCACCCAGATTGAACCCATTTACAAAACTCGCGGAGAGTTCTCTGTCACGCCGATATTGCACACTGTCAGCGGGTTCATATGTTCTGGGTCCAGTATCCACCATTTGAAACAGAAAAATAAAACAAGATCAAGTCTAATAATAATAATTTTGTTCTATTGCCCTGACAGGTCAGTAATTTCTCTGTTTCCCTCCCTCTCTCTTGCAGTTAACCTGGTGGCGATTGTTATCCTGTCCCGAGGAAAGTGCGGTCTCTCCAAATGCATCACTCGCTACCTGCTGGGAATGGCAGCGGCCGATCTCCTGGTCGTTATCTCTGACCCTCTGCTGAACTGGACTGTTCTCATATACTTTCGGTCTTCCTTCCTCTATTGGACTTCCGTTTGTAGGATTGTTATTTGCCTGCTCATAGGAAGCACCGGGGTCTCTGTCTGGCTGACAGTCGCGTTCACCTGTGACAGATTTGTAGCCATTTGTTGTGAAAAGCTGAAAACGAAATATTGCACCGAAAGAACGGCGGCTGTGGTAATCGGAACAGTGAGTGTTCTGGGCTGTTTAGAAAGTATCCCTTTCTACTTTACAACAGAGCCTTTGATGATAATTGATGGAGTTTTCTATGGCTGTATCACCAAAGAGAGCTTCTATACATCTCCCTCGTGGTCCACACTTCTTATGATTCATCGCATTTTCATGCCTTGTCTCCCGTTTGTTCTGATTTTATTGTTCAATACTCTGACGGTCAGACGAATTTTGTCCGCTAATAAAGTCCGGATGGGGCTCCGGGGCCGCAGCAACGGAAAGAATGACAAGGACCCGGAGATGGAGAACCGAAGGAAATCGGTCGTTTTACTATTCAGTATAACCGGTAGTTTTATATTTCTGTGGTTAACTCTGCTGGTTTTTGATATCTACGTTCTGATTGCAAACATCCCTCGTTACACGGACACGGATCCGATTTATATCGCAGAATCCACGGCGACGATGCTGCAGATCCTCAGCTCCTGCACCAACACGTGTATTTACGCCGTGACTCAGAGCAAGTTCAGAGAGGAGCTCAAGAACGCGGTGAAATACCCGCTGAAACTGTTAACCAAATGCCTTAAAACATAGAGCCACTTGTTGGTTTCTGCCGGAGATTTCAGTCAAACACCATGTTTCCTCCATAATCTATCCACTTGCCGATATGTGGAACCAGGATAACAACTGAGCGCTCTGAAATACGCATGCGTTTTGTGATGATATATTTCACTCGCAGTTTACCCCGTACGGGTGAAATGTGTCCTTCATCAAATATGTAATTTGTAGCGGTCACCTCAGCTGTAATTCACCCCGATGGAGGGTCTATAGTCAGATCCTGCCCGTTTGATTTTAATAAACTCCCTTACATCTGACAGCGTTTTACTCTGGGTTGGTCCAGTTAGGAAGAATCCTCTCCCTTTTCTCCATTCTCTCCGCTGTTTCTGATTCTTCCTTTTCAGTGACGCTCACGGTGTTTTACTCCCAATATCTCTCACGTTGTCCTCGCTCACTCCTTCCCCCACACCGGTGAGGGGAGCGTGATCAGACTGAAACATAGCGGAGGTGTGTGTGTGTGTGTGTGTGTGTGTGTGTGTGTGTGTGTGTGTGTGTGTGTGTGTGTGTGTGTGTGTGTGTGTGTGTGTGTGTGTGTGTGTGTGTGTGTGTGTGTTTCTTTCCTTTTCCAACTCCTTTTCCATCTCCGGACTGCTCCGCTTTGCCCTTTCCTATCTGCCTCTTTATCTCCGTTCACATTCTGTGGTCCCGTGAAAATCTGTTTCCTCTGTTCCCTGTTTCTCTCTGTCCACAAGTCCGGTCCCGTTCTGAACAAAATCTAATCTCATTGTAGACGAGTGAGTTTCACCGTGAGGGAAACATGATCGGGCTGGAACATGCGTTCTTTTCCTTCTTTTTCAACTCCATCTCCATCTCCGACCTGCTCCCTCGTTGTCCCCGCATCTCTCCGGCTTTATCTCTGTTCACATCCTGAGGCTCCGTCACAGTCTGATTCTTTCCCTCTGTTTCCCTCTGTTCTCTTTCTCTCTGACCACAACTTCCGTCCGGTCGCGTACTGAGCAAAGCAAATCTCATTGCAGGAACATATATTTATATTGATCATCAATGTACGCTGAAATTTAATGAACTTCAAGAGCAACAGGAAAAAGTTTTTTGTTTATTTTTTTCTCTCTCGACTAACTGAGCTCTACCTGGAAGTTTTATCGATGTATGAAAAATAAAAGAATGATACCGGAAATCCGAATTAAAATTACTTTTAAAGATGTTGTACCGCTTTCTGACGGAGCATTACTCACTCTGTTGCATTTCCAGTTCCGTCTCACTGATGTCTGTCCTGCCACCGATCAGCGTTACACAACACCGGTGATTTCCTCGCCCGCGGTTGACGGAAGCAGGAGTCGACACGACAGATACCTTTTCGAGCGCAGAATAGATTTCTGTATCTCACGCCAGATAATACTAACTCAACGCTTTATCATAAATAATGTTTTGAGTTCTGGTCACCGAATTATAGGAAAGATATCAATAAATTAGAGAGAGTGCAGAGACGATTTACTAGGATGTTACCTGGGTTTCAGCACTTAAGCTACAGAGAAAGGTTGAACAAGTTAGGTCTCTATTCATTGGAGCGTAGAAGGTTGAGGGGGGATTTGATCGAGGTATTTAAAATGTTGAGAGGGATAGATAGAGTTGACGTGAATAGGCTGTTCCAATTGAGAGTAGGGGAGATTCAAACGAGAGGACATGATTTGAGAGTTAGGGGGCAAAAGTTTAAGGGAAACACGAGGGGGTATTTCTTTGCTCAGAGAGTGATAGCTGTGTGGAATGAGCTTCCTGTAGAAGTAGTAGAGGCCAGTTCTGTTGTGTCATTTAAGGTAAAATTGGATAGGTATATGGACAGGAAAGGAGTGGAGGGTTATGGGCTGAGTGCGGGTAGGTGGGACTAGGTGAGATTAAGAGTTCGGCACGGACTAGGAGGGCCGGAATGACCTGTTTCCGTGCTGTAATTGTTATATGGTATATGGTTTATATGATACGTAAGGATTATGTCCAATCTCCGGCCACCGTTAGCACAAATGCAGCGTGAATCCCAAGCGACGACATTCTAGTCTTGGCCAATTTAACTCCCAACCAGATTGAGTGGCTTAAAGACTACAACATAATTGCCTGGCAAGATTAAATGACACAACCATCGCATTCCGGAGTTGGTAATGACCTGGGGCTAATTTTGCCTCGTGAAGGCAGCGCAGTTTCCAATGTTGTTGACTGTTGTCCAAGTCTAATCGCAAACTGGGGAACATCTGCAGAAGCTGGAAATCAAAGTAATACCCACACAATCCTAAGGAGCTCAGCAAGCCGGGCAGAATCTATGCAAAAGAGTAAACAGTCAATGTTCCGGGCCGACACACTTCATCAGGGAGATCCCATTTAATAGGAGCGGACGTTTCTACCATAATTATATGTACAAGATGATGAGCGGCATTGATCGTGTGGATAACCCGTGGCTTTTTTTCCCAGCGACAAAATGGCTAACACGTGGGGTATACTTTTAAGGTGCTTGGAAATAGGTACCGAGGGAATGTCAGAGTTCAGTTTTCACACAGGGAGTGTTGGGTGCGTGGAATACACTGCCGGCGGCGGTGATGGAAGCGAATACAATAGGGTCTTAAGAGCCTCTCGGACAGGTACATGGAACTTTGAAAAGTAGAGGTCTATGCACTGGGGAAATCCAAGGCAGTTTCTAGAGTGGGTTTCATGGTGGGCACAACATTGTGGGCCGAAGGGCCTGTAATGGACTGTAGGTTTCTATGTTCTATGTTTTTTAATTGTAGTATCGGCGACAGATGTTATACACCCAGACATGCCTCTCACAACTGCTGGTAATTGTGCAGAGCACTGTGCAATGGGTTGTCTGCGGTCCCGTGTCGTTCTGATAAATAGCCATCTGTAAACCCTTGACATGCTATCCTGCTAATCGCCCTTAGGTATTGCAAAAAAAAGTCACTCATTATCACGACCTGGTTTTGGAACTGGTAAACTAAGAGAATTGCCGGGACTGCAGGTTGGTACAAGCCCTTCCTGATCGAATAGTGCTTTCTGACAGGTTTCATGCTTTACATTGCCTCCAGTGACAAATCATGTAGCCGTATACATGATCTGTCGTGTATATAAAAGCACGAGGAAAGACATTCTTGCCATAGAGGGAGTACAAAGAAGGTTCACCAGATTGATTCCTGGGATGGCAGGACTTTCATATGAAGAATGACTGGATCGACTAGGCTTATACTCGCTGGAATTTAGAAGATTGAGGGGGGATCTTATTGAAACGTATAACATTCTAAAGGGATTGGACAGGCTAGATGCAGGAAGATTGTTTCCGATGTTGGAGAAGTCCAGAACGAGGGGATCACAGATTAAGGATAAAGGGGAAGACTTTTAGGACCGAGATGAGTAAAAACCTGTTCACACAAAGAGTGGTGAATCTGTGGAATTCTCTGCCACAGGAAACAGTTGAGGCCGGTTCATTGGCTATATTTGAGGAAGTTAGATATGGCCATTGTGGCTAAAGGGATCAGGGGGTATGGAGAGAAAGCAGGTACAGGGTTCTGAGTTGGATGTTCAGCCATGATCAGACTGAATGGCGGTGCAGGCTCGGAGGGCCGAATGGCCTACTCCTGCACCTATTTTCTATGTTTCTATGTATAGAGTCTTCGTGTGGTGGGGCGGAATGTACAAGTCCCTCGTGGTGTGCGTTTATCGCCCACCGAGAGGGAGGTGCCTGCGAAAGCCACGCGTGTACGACATGCTCAGGCAAAGCAGGGGGAGCAAAGATGGCAAACTTTGTTTTAACGATGAAGAAGGAAATATTGTACATCCAGCCTGAGCGGAATGGAGTTGTAGAGCAGCGTTAGTATTAGGCAGAGTTAGACACTGTGTGCGGTTTAACTCCTGTAAAGTCTGAAGCACGGGTCCGAGAAGTTGAGAAGTTGCAGTCTTTTCTGACTATAGTGACATGAGGGGTTGAGTTTGGCAATTCAACTCGTTGATTCTGTTGTTCACTCAAAAACCCTACTGCCACTTTGTCCATTGGACCATAATAGATGTGTCCGTTTAAAGAAAGAGTTTCTGCTCTGTTACGCACAGAAAGGAGCTTCTGGTGATCGCTCGGCTGAGATGTTTCAGTGTATCGGGCGGTGCGATGGAAATGCTTCAGAGGTCGGCATGTCAGGATAAGCTGTCGTTGGTTAACATCTTAGTCCAAGTGTTTTTTTGAATTCTGTGTTTGGCAGCGCAGAGTTGTTCTGCAATTCTATCATGTGTCAGGGAAACGGGAAATGAAGTCAGTTATATTGTCTTCTGATTTTTGCCTGCACCAGGTTCCCTCTCCAAAATCACTCTGCTGACGGATTGCCCCACTCGGGTAGGTTCCCTCTCCAAAATCACTCTGCTGACCGATTGTCCCACACGGGCAGCCGACCACGGTCCCCTTTAACCACGTCCCCATGGTAACGGAATATCCATCATTATCGTTTCCCCCTCCATTCCTCTGGGGAATTCAAACGCGCTTTGTACTTCAGGCCAAGTGGGTTCCGCACACCACTTTTCAGAACATCTCAACATTTCCAGGCAAGGAGTTATAAATTTCACAAATTTGTCCCATAGCCCGAACTTCATATGGGGTCTATAGCCCAATTACTGCGGTGGTGCCAATAATATTTTTTTTGGATGTTATGTAACAGGATCGAGTTCTGAATTCGCTTCTTTCTTATTTCTCCCCGTTTCCTGTTCAAATACGCAAATTATAGACATGTCCTTTTTTTTGAGACCCCTCGACCGTTCAGAAGCGACCTTAAAACTGGGCTCATCTTTCCTTGCATAGTTCTTTGTCTTGCTGTTTGTCCCCCTCCTGCTCCTCTGCTTCGTTTGATTGAGCTGTGTCAGGCGGGGTCGGGGTGTTTGATTCTGTCGTATCGCTTCTGCTGACATGAAAACTTTGTCCAGACCTGATTCCGGCCTGGTCACAGGCTGTCTAGGTGAGGATATAAACATTGAGACGCCTCCACTTTCTTTTGTTTGGACATCGTTTGGTCAGTCAGTCTATTTTGTTGTTGTTGTTGTTGTTTCGGAGTTTGGTGTCTCTTAGATGACTCCAGCACTTATTCAACTCAAGTCCAGTTTATTGTCATTTAACTACGCACACGCACACCGACAAACGAGAGAACGTTTCTCCGACCCAGGGTGTGAAGCACAGCAGCGCACACAGAACACACACAACACAGCAACACTTCTCAAAGCAAGGACAACATCCTCCGATGAGACAGGCACCAATAAACAAAGTTAAGTGCATAAGTCAAAGCACGTTTTTATATATCATCCCACTCGGATCTCCGTCTCCGCTACCAGTTTCCTGTTGAAACTATTTGATATACTTTAACTAAAATGATCCCCATAGAGCCACCGTCCTTTGGTCCAACTACACAAGCCACTAGTAAAAGGAATCACATGGCTAGTATACCCACTTTCCAACCAGACCTCATCAGCCGGGAGACACCAGCGGATCTCCCAGTGGTTTCTATCCTCGTTCAAACTTCGGGTGCTTCTTTCTCGTTTTCTTCTTTAACTTTACAGAGAAAAATCTCCCCGCATTACACTCATCAACATTACTATCATTACTTATCATCTTCCTTCAATCTACTTACCTTGTTTTCATCTTTATATTTACAGGGAATTCTCTCAACTCCTCCGCATTCCTGATCAACGTTACTGTACTACTTCCCATCCTACTTCAATCTACTTACCTGGTCCTGCAAAGGAAAGACAGTCAGTCGCAGGCACAAGCGCGAAAGAAATTTCGTTACATTCCTCTCTTCAAATCTTATTTATACCTATTGGTTTTATTTCCTAATTGGAGAACATCTTGGGTGAGACGAGGATCCGGTTCCGGATCTCCTTATTTCACACAACACTTCATATAATGCTGCGGTCTTTCCTACTTGGTTCCGCCGATCCCATCCTTTCTACCCGCTCATGGGCCAGGATCAGGGAGGCTCAAAGCTGAACACCCAACGGGGGGCGAACTCGAAATTGCCACTGCGACTCTCAGTTACTCCATTGTTCCACCCCGTTTTGTCGGGATCCTGCTGGACTACAGCAATTTGTCAAGAGATATTTCAAAATGAAATTCGGCACCAGATTTCAATAGGAGAATACTTTATTTTAGCAAGATATCATGGAGAGTCCACATGTGTGGAACTCTGAGGTACAAGTAAAAGGCTTGCCTTTAAATCTAGTAGCAGGGAAGCGTGCGAAACCGTAGAACAATAGAATCCGGTCATAATGTTGTTTTCTTGATTTGTGGTTCATCCGTTTCCACCCATCTGACTTGTGCGGCCGCGTTATCGTTCCGAGGAGTATTGGTGAGGAGAGGATATTCTTCAGTGGAAAACGCAGAAGTCTTCAATTTCACAAACTAAAGCAACATCAGGTAAAACATCGGGATAATCAACGATACAAAGTCCTGCACCGCTTGATTGAAAGACAATGTAAAGAGGCGAAAGAGAATTGGATGAATGAACAGTGCGGTGAAATTGAGCAGCATGAACGAAGTCATGGTTACAGAGGCCTTCACCAACTGGCAAAGGATATGAGGAAATGAAGGAGGACTGTGCCATCAGCTGGGTGTATCGAAGACGGTCGGGGTAATCCATGCCATGATAAAGAAGAGATCACGGACAGATGAGTTGAGTACATCTCGGAATTATTTGAAGATAGCAGGATTGAGGATTTACCACAATCAAATCAAATGACTAATCAGCAGAAAAACAATTGATGTCAGAGATGGAAAGTGCGATTTGGAGTCTAAAAGTCAGAAAGGCGGCCGGTGAAGATAAGATTTCCACTCAAATTCTGAAATCACTTGGCCCGAAGGGAAAATCGAACCTTTCAGCGATACTAAACAACAGTTATATGACAGGAAATCTTCCGGAGGACTTTCTCAAATCGGTATTTATCGACTTACCAAAAAAGCCATGGACAATAAAATGTAACGAACACAGGACTATAAGTATAATGTCTCACTGCGTCAAGTTAATGTTGAAAAAAGTGTTCGGCAGAATGAAAGGTACAATCAGCGGTGAAACTGAAGAAACACAGTTTGGTTTTCGTAAAGGCTCAGGAACAAGGGAAGGAACATTTGCGATGGAAAACTTCCTGGACAGATGCACTGAGGCACAAAAGACCATCTACTTATGTTTTATTGAATATGAAAAGGTTTTTGATAAAGAAAGACATGAGAAAGTAACAGAGATGCTGAACAAGTACGATCTGGGATGGGAGAATAAGGAAATTGTATTGGAAACAGGAAACGGCGGTCAGGGCAGAAAATGGGCTATCACCATGGGCATGTATTAAACCAGGCGGAAGGCTCTCCGGATTTGTCCAACCTCTATGGAGAATGGATATTTCGGGAATGAGACCATCAGGGGACAGGGATTCCAATCGGAGGCCGGAAGGTGGGAAACATCAGGTGTGCGGATATTGCTGAAGGTTGCGTTGGCTCGCCTGGTTTGATCAACCTCTACGGAGAATGGATATTCCGGGAATGAGACCATCAGGAAACAGGTATTCCAATCGGAGGCCAGAAGGTGGGAAACATCAGGTATGCGGACGAAACCGCGTTGTTAGCTGACAGAACTGCAAATTATGCTGAATAAAGTGAATGAGAAAAGCCTTGAATGCGAATTAAAAATCAACCCTATGAAAACAAAATCGATGGTGGTAAGCAAAACAAACACTAAAGACTCACTCATGATGGCATCGTTACAAGTGAATGGACAAGACATTGAATAGGTGCGGAAGTTTGAATAGGTTGGCAGCTGTCTGACAGATGACGGGAGATGTGAAGTTGAGATCAGAAGGGGAATAGGTATTGGCTAAGACCCAGTTCATGAAGTTAAAATATCTACTATGCAATCAGAAGGTAGACATCCAAAAGTAGAATCCGCTTCCTCGAGTGTTACGTGTGGTCAGTGCTGAGGTAAGGATCAGAAACATGGATCCTGAGGAATGATGACATGAAACGAATTGATGCTTTTGAAACGTGATGCTGTCGACGAATGTTGAAGGTCAGCTGGTAGAGTAAATTTCAAATGAGAGGGTTTTGTCTGAAGTTGATAGACCACGGATATTGCTGGAAAAGATCATAAAGTTAAAAGTTGCTTATTGTGGACATATCGTGGAGAGATAACATCGTGTCGCACTTGCTATGTGGAAAGGTGGAGGGAAAGAAACTAAGAGGAAGGCAAAGAACAACGTGGCTGGATAACGTCAAGGTTTGGACCAAGCTGGACAAGACTAGGGATGTTGTGGACAAGTGTCGGGACAGAGCGACATGCGGGAAATCGTTCGCAAGCTGGAAATTCCAGATGCGACCTAACGACGACGACGAAAGCAGCATACAGCACTGTAAACGTTATATTCGGAAATGTCGTCCACAAGGAGGGAGGTTGGAGATCAGAGAGAGAGAGAGAGAGAGAGAGAGAGAGAGAGAGAGAGAGGAGAGAGAGAGAGAGAGAGAGAGAGAGGAGAGAGAGAGAGAGAGAGAGAGAGAGAGAGAGAGAGAGAGAGAAAGAGAGAGAGAGAGAGAGAGAGAGAGCGGTGGCGAAGAATGTTACGAGGGAGGGAGAGCGCAGATGCGGGTTGGATTATTCGGCCCCACTTTACAATGGTGGCACTGCAGTCCCAGAATGCTATGCGTGGCGCAAAGCCCTCTAGACCCTCACGGTACATTTTTCTCGGTTTTGACTCACTCTTCCCAAGACCCCCTCATCCATGACTTACCACGTCCGCACAGTCTCCCACATCTCTGCCCAGGCCTGGTCACTTTCTCCCCCCTGTGTCTCTCTGGGCATCTCGGTCTCCCCCAGGCTCCTATATCTTCAGCCATTTGAAATCTCTCTCGTCACCCAGCCTCTCTCTCTACACGGTTTCTCTCTCCTGTCTCTGTTCTCCACTGTCCCCTCCAGTCATTCTCTCTCGCTCGCTGCACATTGCTCTCTCCTACCTCACTCCCAGGTTCTTTCTACCCCCAAATCCCCCTCTCTCCACACTCGCTTTCTACACAGTTTCTCTCTCTCCGTCTCCATGTCTTTCTTCCCCTCTCTCACTCTCTCTACCTATCTCTATCACTCTCGCCACCTTTCTCTCTCCCGCTCCCCACCCCGTATATCACCCCAATCTCGCCTTCCCACATTCTCTTTCTTCTACCCCAGTCACGCTAAGTTTTATATCTGTAATTAGTTTAGATCACGTTTTAGAGATCTGCTTTCACTTTAACATGGAGTGAATTTTTTATGTTTATTGCTGATAAAAAAATCCAAATTAAATCCACTATTATACAATGCTGTACAACAATAAAACAAGAACTTCCAAGTTGGTGAATACTTTTCATAGGCACTGTATGGGTATTTGAAAGAAAGTTTAAACTCTTAAAATTGTATATTCATTGGCACAGTTCCGGAAAACGGTAGAGATGTGGATCTGGTTAGATACGTTGCTACTGCGAAGCAAAAATCGATTCGTTCTGGATTGGAAAGCTCTGGAGCGAGCCTGGGATTATCTCTTTGGAGGATGAGAGGTGACTTGATAGAGTTATGCACGATCGTAAGAGGCAAAGATAGACTCAACCGCTTGTGCCTTTTTTCCAAGATGTGAATAACAAATACGAGTGGGAAAATACGGTGGGTGGGTGATGATAGGTTTTCTATACAAGGAGAGGTAGGGGCTTAGAAAGCTCTCCGTGGTCTATCAACTTCAGACAAAACCCTCTCATTTGAAACTTACTCTACCAGCTGATCTTCAACATTCGTCGACAGCATCACGTTTCAATAGCATCAATTCGTTTCATGTCATCATTCCTCAGGGTCCATGTTTCTGATCCTCACCTCAGCACTGACCACACGTAACACTCGACGAAGCGGATTCTACTTTTGGATGTCTACCTTCTGATTGCATAGTAGATCATTTAGCTTCATGAACTGGGTCTTAGCCAATACCTATTCCCCTTCTGATCTCAACTTCACATCTCCCGTCATCTTTCAGACAGCTGCCAAGCTATTCAAACTTCCGCACCTGTTCAATGTCTTGTCCATTCACTTGTAACGATAGTGGCTGATATATTGGGGCGATAAAACAGACATTGGCACACCCAGGCTCTCAGTTTGATGTATGATTTCTGTACTTCTGCTTTTCACAGTGAACGTGGTGACGATTGTCATACCATCGCGGGGAAAGAGTGCAATCTCTGAAACTGTCAACCGCTATCTGTCGGCCATATATATCCTTCCTTTAACATGCCTTTGCATGTCGAGATGAGAGTTACTTGTGTCACTATTTTGGACAGTAATGGGTGTCCTTCGTTCTGTATTTTCAACTCTGATCCCATTCCTCGTTGTCGTCCTGCTCGATGGTTTCACCATCACGAACAATTCAGTGGCCAGTAGAGCCCGCGGCAGACTCCAGGCTTCTAGTAGTAGTCAGAGTTTCAGCGACCCCAAGATGCGGGACCTCACAAAATCTTCGGTTGTACCTGCTAGTCCTCTCAGGAGATTTCATCCTGTATGGACATTGTATGGGGTGATGGTTATCTGGAACAAGATGATTCATGCGGTGGACGTCCCACATTGTTTGAAAATGCCTTCATTCTTTATGATCTGTGCTACGTGCTGCAACATCTGAGCTCTTTACCTCGTCTGCCAGACTGAGCTCAGGCAGCAGCCGGAGGAGGTGCTGAACTCTCCTCTGTCACTCATTGTGAAATGGATTCCACACTGGTGGCCTACGTGACCAGCGTCAATCTCTTCTCCTTTCAATAAGGAGATCAGAATGTTGCCCATTGATTATCGGTGTCACTCCAAATTCTCCCTGGATGAATGGACAGAACTCTGCAGTTTCAACACTTTATGCCCTTCACTCTTCCCTGAGGATCCCTGCCAAGCTCATCTATTGTCATTCGGAACTTTGCTCATTTCCTTCAGCAGGCTGAAACACTCGGTAACCTCTCGAATGTATCACATAAAGTAGACTAGAACAAAATACATGGTGTGACATAATCCCAAATGTTAGCGCCAGACCAACAAAATGAGAATACTGGAGAACACACCCTGAATATCAAGCAATGTTGTTCAAACACATTGCAAGTTTCAATGTTATAACGAACCACTACCTAATCAACTTACTCATAGCATTCACCTCGTCAATGGGATAGTCACAAATCGGAGCCATGAAACTGACAAATAAATCCCACACTGTCCACCTACAAATCTACTAATGTATCATTAGACCAATGACCACTTCAGAATCACATCGTGAGACAATGACAGCTTGATGTTTCTGAGAGTAACTCGTTCCAAATGTTTGCAGCCGCAAGGATGGAAAGCTCCTGGCCATTAAAGTGCTTTATCTGAGTACAGGTTTTCAGAGTCATTAATAACATGAACATTATGGGGCGCCCGGCTTTTAATTCAACTTCATTATTGTGAAATGCAAGAGGCATCAATGGCACAAAAATATCGCAATGACACATTTGACTTTCAGCTCCGTCACGATGTCTCTCAACAAAAACACTAAAAGCGACAGAAACAAACTGCGAGAGGAACTCGGCAGGTCAGGCAGCATCTTTGGGAATGAATAAACAGGCGAAGTGTCGGGCCGAGACACTCCTCCAGAACGAAGTGGTGAGACGCCAGAATAAAAAAGGTAACAGAGGAGGAGACGGATAGCTGGACGGTAATAGATCAAGCCTGGTGGACAGGAAAACGAAAAGGATCGAGAGGAATGAATCTGATTAAACTGGAGAATGGACCCTACGAGAAAGGGAAGCTGGTGAGGACCGACGAGGAGGTGATAGGCAGCAGAGAAGAGGTAAAAGGCCAGATTGAGGAAGAGAACAAAAGGAGAAGGGTGATCATTATTTATACCGGAAGGAGATTCGATATTCATGCCGTCAGGGAGGAGGCTACCCAGACAACATATAGGTTGCTGCTCCTCCACCCTGAGGATGGTCTCATGATAGTAAAAGGGAGGAAGCTACTCCAAACAGGAGTAGGAAGCGAAATTAAAATGTTTGGCCTGCGGGAAGATCTGTTTTTGGCGGATGGAGCTGAGCTGCTCGACGAAATGTCCCCCGATTAACGCTGAATCTCGCCAATGTAGAGAAAGCCGCTTCGGGAACATTGGACACACAGACTATCCCAGTGGATTCGTAGGTAAATTGTTGCCTCGCCTGGAAGGGCTGCTTGGGGACAGAGACCGTGGTGGGGTAGGAGGTGGATGGGCAGGTGTAGCGCTGTGGCCGCTTGCAGGGGTAAGCGCCGGGAGGGAGATGAATGGTGACGGACGGAATGGCAATTGAATAACGGTGGAAGCGATCGCTGTGAAAAGCGGAGTGTGGTTGGGGGTAGAGGTAAAAATAAGATTGTTTCTACGATCTCTTTGGAGATGGCGGAAGTTGAAAATTATGATTTTTTTTGGGTGCGCAACGTCATGGGATGGTAGGAACTCCATCGCCGATAAAGTGGCGGAAGACTTGGTGAGCGTGAATGGGATGATCCCATTTTTAAAGTGATGCTACCAACAAAGATATCACTAGCTCCCGTTCCCATCTCTTGCTTTCCACAGGGATCTCTCCCTCCTGACGCCCTGCTTCATTCAGCCCTCCGCACCTATCTCCCTCGCGGTGCATATCCCTGCAAGCACCCAAAGCGCTACACCCGCACATTCATCTCCTCCCTCACCATCAGACCGGGCCCAAACAGTCTGCCTGGTAAGGCAACACTTCACCTGCGAATCTGCTGTGATCGTCCATTGTGTCTGATGCTCCAGGTGCGGCCTTCTCTACATTGGAGAGACCCGGGATAAACTGGGGCTGATTTCCTCGAGCACCACCGCCCCATCCGTGAAAAGCGGAGCTTCCCGGCGTCCAAACATCTTAATTCTGATTCCCTTTCCCGATTCGACATGTTCCGTCCATTGCTTCCTCTTGTGCCCCAGTGAGGCTGACCTCAAGAGGGAGGAGAGACAACTTATTTTCCGTCTAGGTGGCCTCCAACCTGGTGTCATGAATGTCGATAAAAAGAGATCCCTCCCCCCCTCTCCCTTTCCTTCTATTCCCCACTCTGGGCTATTCTCACCCGCTTATCTCCTCACACGGCGTCCCTAACTACTTCCAGCTTTCCTGCACTCCACTGTGCTCTCTTATCAGATTTCTTCCGCTGCAGCTCTTCGCCTTTCACCTGGATTCATCTATCACCTTTCTCCTCCTCACGCTATGTTATTCTGGCGCCAATTTGCCCCTTACTTTCCAGACATGAAGAAAGATCCCGGCCCGATACCTGAACCGCTTATACATTTCCATAACTGCTGCTCGCCCTGTTGAATTCCCCCAACGTTGCGTGTGTGCGTGTGTGTGTGTGTGTGTGTGTGTGTGTGTGTGTGCGTGTGTGTGTGTGTGTGTGTGTGTGTGTGTGTGTGTGTGTGTGTGTGTGTGTGTGTGTGTGTGTGTGTGTGTGTTGTCTTGGATTTCCAGCATCTGTTGAATTAGTTATGTTTTTAAATTTTGAAATAGATGGAGACGCACGGACGAGTGAATCATTCGGAAAGAATTCACGCCGTTCTTGTTTTCAAACATTCCGTTGTTGGAGAAAATGCAAAAGGAAGAAAATCATCTCTCATCACAAATTCGACAGGAATAAAACTAAGAACTAAAATAAACAAAATTTAATCACGCCTGATTATCTGCTCCTAATAGTGATGGATTTTATACGAACGACACAACACCTCAGAACGGTGGTGCATCTCAAACTAACACAGTTTGTTAAATAATTTCAATATTAAATAAAGTGTAACACAGTCACACTTTATCAATTCAGGTCACTTCAGCTTCAGGAGTGGAACAAAATATCAGCAAATTTGCAGAAATTTATAATCACTGTCCCAGAGAGCAGCATCATTGCTTTAACTCGATTCAATTCGCAGGAGCTATTTCTAATGATCTGCATTTCAGGGAACGTTGTATCAATGCATTTCAATTGAAATCAGATTTTGATCAAGAATCTGTCTTCTTCAGCAGTGGCGGGCAATTGAGAGTTCTTTAACATCTTTGCTGTCTCAATTTCAAATTCGCCGTGATTCTTCAAAACTCGTACAAAATGCAGAAGTAAACGGTTTGTCCTTTGTAGGGAGAAAACACAGCCTGGGCTGTCAACTTAATTCTGGAAATTAGGAGGGTGGTTATGTTTTCCAAAGACTTCTGTGCTGCCAGGCCTTTTTCCTCGGTATGAGGAGAACACTGCTAATTACGTACAGACTGATCGGCATTTAGTTCATCCCGGAGGCAGAGAATAACACCCGGACAGAGAAAGACGCAAAGCCATGCGCTTGAAATGGCCGCTCTCAGTGATAAATGATTCATACAGAATACCTACTACATCAAACAATTATCATGCCGATTATATCTCAAATTTAAGAGATAACGCAGATGACGGAGATCTAGTGAAATTCACTCAAAATGTTGGAGCTGAATAAACAGTCGATGTTTCTGATCGAGCCCCTTCTTTAGGATTTGTCTGGGGTCTTTATCGCCGGAGAACTTTGTCCGGATATGGAAGGACATTTTGCACTCGGTTGATGTGTTACATACCCCGTAACTGGGTGTCAAACCAGCAGAGAACGAAGAATCCGTTGGAGTCTGGTGGTACTATATTCAAAAGTGTTTATTAGTAAAATAAGCAAAACGATACCACTAATGAATATATATATATATATATATATATATATATATATATATATATATATATATATATATATATAAAACACAAGTTAGCAATAATAAACCTAAAAGTGTAGGAATAATAATAAGCAATAATAAACAAGCTCTATCGATGTCTAGAGGTAAATGAATTGTCATAGAAAAATATAAAGTTCAGTTCAGTTCATGCGTGCTGATGTAGATATGGCTGTTGTGTTGTAATCGTTGGAGAGAGAGAGAGAGAGTGAGAGAGAGAGAGATGTAACAGCAACTGTTGCGGCAGGCAAACCTTTTACTCCTTTCTAAATTCATCGGGTCGTTGTGGCCATTCAGTTATAACCCCTCTGTCATTCAGCTAGACCGTTCTTCTGTGGTGGACTCGTCACTCTGGCATGAGTGGACACACACTCAAAGTCTCCACCGGCCCTGCTGTAACACTGTGAGTTTAGCTGACCGATCTCCTGGTTCGGTCTCCGATGCCTCCACCTTTCCTTGTGGGTTCCAACACTTAATCAATGTCCACTGGTGTGTCTCCTGGTGTGTCTGAAGGGTGTCTCTCCAGACCTGTCTTTTATCCCTACTCAGATATCAATCAATTTTGAATGACTGTGTCCATCAAACCCGTCCACTCTTGCAGTCCACTGAGGAATGTTAATGAGCAAAATAGTAGAAGATAAATAACCCTCCCAGAAGTCATAATCCAGTAAATCAACGGTCTCTCTCCCCTCTCTTAACTGTAGCAGATGTTCTTGCATGTTTTCCATCTCTCTCTCTCATGAGCAGCATAGCAACAGTAATGGTTCGTGGTTCTCGGGGGGGGGATGAGTAACTCTGCACCCCACTGTCCATCAGGACTGTTCATCACTCATAACAGTTGCAACACGATACTTGCTCACGTTTCAATTATAAAAGAAATCGGGAAAATACGTGTAATGTTCTCTCCTGCTCCTCAGCTATATAACCATCTGTGACAAAGCTACAGCGGTCACACAGGCAATGAAGGAATGCTTCCGTCCCTTGCTCACAACATGTAAAAAAATAACTTGCTCTGCTTTGAAATCTATTAAATATAATGCAAGATTCAACAGGAAAATTTTCCGTTGCGATAGTGTTTCCATTCTGGGGTCCACGAACCCCTCTGTTAATGGTAAAAGTACATGGCATAAATAGTTTCGGAAACTCTTGGACTACAACATAGTTAGATCTGACTTAATGGAAGGAAACTAAATGACACAGTACTATAATCCCAATGAGTTTGTATAAACGCGGGAAAAGGACGTAATAACGAAAGGCACTGGTGATCCTTCAGGTGCCTGAAACCCTTACATGGTCATGAATTCCTGCAATCCTGATTACGTGTTTGTGAAGGGAATAGGATGTCCCCAATCACACCCCACTTCCACAACATGCATAGCTGTTGACTTCGTAATACTGAAGATTAGCACGTGACACTGACATGATCAATATCTGCACATGCATAAGGGTCCCTGACGTACAGCACGCATTTAGATTCAGCCGAGTTTTTATACAGGCAACAAAAAGCTAAGCAATTCAGGCAGCATCTATGGAGAGAAATTTGCAGTTGTGACTTCCGACCTCTTTCGCAATGGAAAAGAAGTTAGCAGAGTTCGGAGCAATGTAGTTGGATTGGAGACCACATATTGCAAATGTATTGCAAGTATATTCATAAAAGTTTCCCCAGATTCGGTATTTAAACTTTTACAAACTTCTACAGACTCACAGTGGCTTGTACATTTTGTCTGCTTTTGCATGTTCATTGTCGCATCTCGTGTCATCGTCGTAATTATTTTATAAAACTACTTTGATATTGAACTTCGTCATTCTTAGTTCTGAGTTTCAGTTCTTCATTTACCACAGAGGAATTTTAATCCGACGTTATACGTATGAATAGTCACGTGGTGCGCAGAGATAATAATCACTTTGTTGCTGCTTAATCTGCTGGTCACGTTTCCATGCAAAACACAACGAGTTATAGAGTGAAAACTGAAACAGTCACCGAACAGCGATACAAAAGTAACCCTCTACATATTTATGGCAAAACACAATTAGGGATAATTAAATTTACATTTTATTTAGAGAGCTTCCCGTTCAGTGTAAACAGATACTTCGCCCCATTCTTCAGCTCCTCCCTGAATTTCCTCTGTGTCAGTCCATAGATACACGTGTTAGTGCAGGAACTCAGCAATATCAACATTTCCCCGGACACTTGTAGGATAAATGTAGGCGTGTTGTAATATTTGTCTGTGAAAAACATATTTACCGCTGCCCAGGTCATGGAGTGTACAATATTGGTTATCCACAATAATATGAAATTGGCAGATAGAGAGAACAACAAAACCATTGACTTTCTCCGGGTCTTAACCTCTGGATCACTTTTGTTGTCAGTATTGCTCCGAAGTCCACGACGAACCATATTCGCTGCTATAATAGATCTGGTGGTTAAAACATTGAACAGCAGAATTAAACCAAATGGTAATAATGGGGTAATGATGGTGTCAAATAACTCGTAACCTCTCCACAGGGATGATGTATAGTACTCGGGTTTGGGAATGCACGTCCCTGGTTCTCCTGCAAAGTAAAATGGAATTGTCTGAACACAGCTGCCTACGGCCACTGCCACGATCACCACGGTCGCTCTTCTCTCCGTACAATATCGGGGCCGCAGCTTCTGAAGGCAGATTGCGACGTAGCGATCGAAAGTGAAAGCGACCGTCAGCCAAACGGAACAATCCAATGCTGCAATCGTCGGAATAGATCCCACAATACACAGCGGGGGTTTCACCAAAAAATCAGCATACGGATAGAGAGCATTGACTTTATCCAATACAACACGAAGGAGAACGACCATCAGATCTGCTGCCGCCATGGCCACGAGGTAGCGAGTGATACATTTGGAGAGCCCACAATTTCTGCGACACAGGATCGCAATCGCCGCTAAATTAACTGAGAAAAGAGAGATAGAAAGAGACAGTAATTTCTCAATGTGTCTCGATTGCTCAGTGTGACGTTTCTTGCATGGTAAAACTGGTAGTCCATATCGCGCCGTTTAGGTAACAGTCCACACTGTTGTTCGTTTTACCAAAATGCATTACCGTACATTTCCCAATACTGTATTCCATCTGTCACTTCTGTGCCCATTCTTCCAATATGTCTAAGCACTACTGCAATCGCATTGCTTCCTCAGCAATACCTACCTACCCGCCCATCATTCGTATCATCCGCACACTTTGCCACAAAGCCGTCAGTCCCATCATGGTAATCCTTGGTGGTAGGGAGAAGAAATCCATGGTGGAAATTTGTGTCTGGGATCGCAGGTCAGCGAATAGTGATTTGTTCATCGATCGTTGCCGGGCTAATTGTCATGTATCATCTATATCGAAGATTTGGATAACAATGTGCAAAACCCGGGGAATAAAATTACAGACGGCAATAAAATAGATTGTCTAATGGAGAGTGAGGTCAGCTATCAAATATCAGGCTGCTATCTTCATCGGTTCAGTAAGTTGGACAAAGAATGGAATGCTGAAGTTTAATTGGGAAACATGGACGGTTTTGTTTTGGAAAGATAAGGGCGGCAGGAGTTTCTCAGCGAACATTAGGGCTCTGTGGAGTCTCGAGAATAGAGGGATCTTGTATTTCAAGAACATGATTCACTGAAAGTTGAACATAAGGCGGTCAGGGTGGTTATGAAGCTAGGATCAATAGGCTTCATCAGTGAAGGAACTGAGCAAAAAAAAAGGATGGAAATGGAAATGCACACGTCTGTGTTACGCCTGTACACAAACAACTGTGAGCATTGTGGTCACCTTGTAGTTGGAAAAGCTCACACTGAATTAGTCCTGAAACAATTTACCAGAATGTTTCCAGGATTTTAGAAACTGCTTTGCAGAGAGAGATTGATCAGAGCCGGACATTATTCGCTGCAGCGCAGGTAGATGGGAGTTAATCACACAGAAGCACAGAAAACCACAAGGGACAGAGACAGTGTAAATTCACCCAGTCTATTTTTACAGGGTTGCGGAATCCTGATCCTGACGGCGCGGGTATAAATTGAGTGGGGAAGGTTCAATAGGTATTTGAGGGGCAACGTTTATACAAATGTGGCAATTAGGTGAAACATGCTGCGCGATGACGTGGCTGCAGGAGATCCAATAATAAAAGGCAGTTAGACGGGTAAATGGTTATTAAGCGTTTGAAAGGTTGTGAGGCGAACGCTGAAACATCACGCAGCATCTTATTTGACATGGAATCTTTGGATGAAATAACTCTTTCTGTGCTGCATAGCTCTACCCCTCTAGAATAAACTGGGTTCTCGTTAATCCTAAATTCAGTGTATTTCCATAGAACTCTTTTCCCTCTGGATTAATTTTACTTTTCTCTTGGATCCCTTATGAACTTCCATTGACCCTTCAGATATCAGTTTCCGATGGACTGACAACCCGGACAGCACATACCCTTTGGCTGAATACACAGGACAGTCACCATAACTATTCCAGACAGAGGACATCATGAATCACACACAATCACTGTGTATTAGAATCTGAACCAGACTCAGGTTTAATATCAGCGGCAAATTCATTACATCCAAAACAAAAATGTTATGATTATCCAGAAAAGGTTATGATTCAGTACATTAAAACAAACATTAAAAAACAGTAAAGATATCAAAGTCACGCAAATCAAATTCAAACAAATCGATGTAAAGTCTTTCTGTTTCCATTATTTCCTGTGATTTTATATGAAACGACTTGAACAGCAAAACACGTCCGCTCTAAATTGCAGCGCATAATTTAAAAACTACAATATGTCGCACATCTCGGCATTTCCGTGACCTTACCTGGAATACCAACGGCTGCCAGTACGGGATAGTAAATTGAGACGATATAATAAATTGCTGGATATCCCTTTTTCTGCCAGAAGCGTCGATCAGTTGTACGAAAAGTGCCTACTTGCCCAGATGCGGTGGTTCGGTGAGCCCTTATACACCAGGAGGAATGTCCCTTAAGCCAATTAATGCCCCCTTAGCTACATTAGCTACAGGACAGTGAACAAAGAAACAAAGTTTGTTTCGGTCTATTTTTACTCATTGTGACATTGGGTAACACACTGAACTCTTGGCGGTGCATGACAAACAATGGGTTCGATGTTCATTCAATGTATTTCAGAGGAGCCAGTGAAATAGTGTATCACAGCACAAAAAACTGGACCCATCCAGTCCGTGTCAAATTCTGCCTCGACTTCCGTACCGTTACATTCACGTACTTACCCAAATTTGTCTTAAATGTTACATCAAGCCTACGTCCACCACTTCCGCTGGCAGCTAGTTGCACAGTCTCCCCACTCTTAAAATAGAGCTCCCCATCAGTTTCCATTAAATATTTTACTTTTCATCCTTAACCTATGAGCGGTAGTTTTAGTCTCACTCAAATAGTGAGAAAAAGCTGCTTCCATTTACCCCTCATAATTTATATGCCTCTGTGCAATCTCCCCAAATTCTCCTGTGCTCAGGATAAGGAAAACAAAATCAATTTCCGAACCTATTCAAGCATTCCCTATAAATCAGGTCTTCAAGCTTCAAAGAAGGCCTTGTAAACTTTCTCTGTATTTGTTCACTCTCAGTGATTTATTTGTGCAGGTAGTTGATCAGAACTCCACACAATACTCCAAACTGAGTCTCGCCAAAGTACAATTCAAATTCAGAATTACATCCTCAGCTAAATAGTCTGATTTGTCAATGCCTAACTGCCCAACCCCGCTTTACGACCCAATCTACCTCAGACACCACTATCAATGAATAATGGATCTGTACTCACAGACCCCTTTGTTCACTGCACTACTCAGTGCCGTACTATTCCATGTGTACGTCCCACGCTGGTCAATCTGCCCAGTGTGCAACATCCCACACGTCCGCATTAACAACAGAGCCAGCGGTGATCACTTCGGCTCTCCACTATTGTCAGGCATCCATTCAGAGTGGCAACCATATAACTTCACTCTCTGGCTTCTACCGTAGTCATGTTGAATCCGGTTTACTACATCCCACGGAAAGAAAGGGACTGAACAGTCTGGACTAACCTCTTATGTGAGCTTTGTCAAAAGCCGTCTTGATGTCTAAATGAACGAGATCCGCTGACACGTCTTCATTAGATTTTCTAGTAACTCCTAGAAAAAGAAGTCTCTAAGATTGCTTAGATATGACGTACCACTCACAAAGCCACGTTGCATTTCAACAATAATGCCATGTCTATCGAAATACCTACCATATATATACTGTCCCTTCGAGTACCTTGAAATAATTTACACACTACCGGCTTCAGACTCACTGGCCTGTAATTTCCCGACATAATCCGAGCCCTTCCCGAGCACGAATATAAGGACAATACCTGTTCCCCAGTCACCTGGCCTCTTCACCGCGATTAAAGATCTTTTAAATATCTCAGCCGAGACCCCAAAAATTAATGGACGCCTCCCACAAGATTCGCGTGGACAACTTTTCAAGGATCTGGACATTAGCCACCCTAACTTGACTCAAGACAAATTTATCCGTCTATCTGTCTATATGCTATTTATCTGTCTATCTATCAATCTGTCTTTCTATCTATCTATCTTACTTTCTATCTATATCTCTGTCTATCTGTCTTTCTTCCCAAGTCCCCTTCAGGTTTACTGCTAGAGCAACATCAGGACAGATTCTAAACCTGCTGATTTCCCTCTTGTGTTCTCTTAAATGGTGTTTATTCCTCACGTTTGTTATACAGACCGTCTGCCTAACAAAATTAAATCTACCCCTTGAAAAGCAAGCTTCTGTAAGAATGGTGGACTTTGGATTTTGTTCTAACAGGAATATAGGAGCAGTGTACACTCAATACCGCTTCTGAAGGCCTCCCACTTACCCAGCATTCATTTGAACAGATTTGTTAAATTCTATCCCATCCATTTCTTTACAGAATCAAAGTCCCAGTCAATGTGTTGGAAGTTAAACTGTACTACGAACACAACCTTCACTTTTTGCAACGATATGAAGTTTCTGCAAGTTTGCTCCTCTCAATTCCGCCGCTTTTCAATGTAATCAGTGATGTGATCATCGCTTTGGTTTAATTCCGTTGTACTCATGCAGACTCATTGGAGGAGTCCTCCAGTCGGGTCTGCCCGAGCTCTGTTGTGACACCTTCCATGACTAGTAATGCCGCCCTTTCCTCTTTAATAACCACCTCACCTTTCTATCGTTTATGAAACAACTGAACCGCAGAACATTGAGCTGCCGGCGCTGCCATCCCGCATGTAATTGTTACCATTGGCTATAATAGCATAAACCCACGTGTTGATCCTTCCCTAAATCACTCATTGTATTGAAATTGACGCGTTTCAGACTATTAGTCCCACCATGCCCAACCTTTCAATCATGTCTTTTAATGCAGACATAATATCTACATTCCCCACAACTACTTCACTAGATGACCTGTCACACTCATTTCCATATCACCACAACTTCATTTTGAACGTCTCGGAGCAGTACCAGGAAACCTCGACACAACGAAATTGGTTCCCGTGCAGTTGACATGCAATCTGTTCCCGTTGTGAACGTCCTGCCTTCCGTGGATGAGAGTCCAATGATCCACATTCTGCATCCTGTCTCCTTCCCCACGTGCTGAACTGTGTGATGTTCATATTTCAAGCGTCAGTGACTTGTGGTACGGGTAGCAATCTCGATACCACCAACCTTGTGGTCTGGCCCTTTAACTTATTCCTAAATACCGGAATTCAGTTTGCAGGACATCGTTACTCGTCTTGTCCACGCATTTGATAAGCCTGCGGTTGACAACTTTGGTGGCTTTCCTCCCACCCCCAACACCCACATTAGCAATGCTAAGGACATCATCCGAAATTTCACCGACCCTGCTACCTAGGGGCCATCCCATCTTGGAATCTCGCTCTATAACGAATGAATGCCCTGTTATTTCTATCAGTTTCCTCTCGAATCCCAGTCCAGTAGTGAGGTGGAAGAAAATGTGGACAAGGGAGACACTGGAGCGTTTACAGGACTAGACTGTATTCAGGGATTCATCTTCGACTCTGGAGTCCACCATCTGTGCGGATTGGAAATAACATCTCCGCTCGCTGTCAATCAGCACTGACGCGCCACCAGGATGCCGCTGTTATCACCGACTGCAGCCCTGGGATTAAGTGTGGTTGAGGGTCGTCTTGTCAAGCTTCTCTCGCAAGATTCTCATGGAACAAATGGCTGATGGAAGGCAGGTACGGCCACTTGCCATCTTTAGGCTGCGTTGGAGAACCATTGTTTCTTGGAGCCTTGCTGTCAGTAGTCGGGGCTGTCATTGCGGTATGGATTCTGCCGTTTCCCAGGCCAGCTGGGTGGCCGTCAGCCATTCCGAGCTAGGTAGGGATCCGGTTGTTTCCGTATCCAGCCAAGGTTGCTGGCTGTAATGGCTACTCGGAGCAGCCCCGATGTATAAATGGAACTGTCTTCGTTCTTCGGTGTTTGTCTCTCCCTGTCCTCGCCCCGTGGGGTAAGTCGGGACGTCCTGCCGTTGCCCTGCGGGATAGTCTGTCTTGACTTGTCCTGGCCTCCTTGGGGTAAGTCAGGCCGTTCTGCCGTTTCCCTGCGGGGGGAATCTGTCTTGTCTTGTATTTGCCTCCGTCGGGGAAGTCCGGCCGTTCTGCCGTTACCTGACGGAAGGTCCTGCCCCACTTTGCTGTGGAGTGAAAGATGAGTCCCGGCTTGTCGAAGGAGAAGTCTCGGCTCTATGTTTATGTACAGTTCGTAGTCCGCCTCCAAGCTCCATCCAAGCCTCAAGTCTCCAGGCAAGCGACCCCAGCCTCAAGCCTCAAGACCCCGTCTCTAGCCAAGCCTCAAGTGTCTAGAGAAGCCTCAAGACCCCAAGTCTGTAGCCAAGCCTGAAGACCCCATGTCTCTAGCCAAGCCTCAGGACCCCATGTCTCTAGCCAAGCCTCGCCACGTCTTCGCCTGGTTTTGGGGGTCCGAGCCCGAGGCAAGACCCAGGTTCTGGGTCCTTGTCCAGTCTTGGGCTCGCACCCCACCCCAGGCGTCTTGTCCCGTCCTTTAGCTTCGTCCTGCCCTGTTCCTAGCACTGCAGTGGCTGCGTCCTGCATCTGGGTCCTGATCCAACACCCCCGTATGACAACTAAAGGATTCATATTCAAAATAGTGTCCAAAAAATCAGATTCTTGCATATATGGAAACTTAGATAAGTATTTTTGTAAAAAAAAATCTAAACTGAAGATATTGCAGAAAGTGTGAATGAGAGAGAGAGAGACAATATTTGCTAATTAACTCTTCAAAAGTCATCAATCGACGATCACAAAATAAATCTGCAAAAAAAAAGAGAATAATGGGATCTGTTATTGAAGGTTTAATTTTTTTTAAAAAATCGATGTAAAGAACTAGATAATTTAATTTAATAAAGACTGTTTAATAATAGGATAGAGATTTAAAATTGGAATTTAAAGGAGTTTTAAATGTAATGGAGCTCCTCATAATGAGGTTAAATGAAATTCCTAACACAGAGAATTATTGCGATAGGTGTCAAACTGAAGAAGCCACTTTGTCACATATGTTCTGGTCATGTTCTTCATTAAGATCTTTTTTGGAAATCTTTATTCCCTACAAATTCTAAAGCTCTGAAAATTAATTTACAACCTAGTAGACTAACTGTTCTATTTGGAACAGTTCCGCATCATAGTCAGGGTATTTCATCTTCAGACCGACATGTAACTGCATTTGTTTCATTGTTGGCAAGAAGTGCTATTTTATTGAAATGGAAAGATACCACAATCCCTGCATTAATTCAATGTTATTCTCAAGTAATTTTATGTCTTAGTTTAGAAAAAAATTAGAAGTAGAACTTTTGATTATCCATTCGATTTTGAGAGAAGATGGGTCTCTTATGCCAAGAATTATCATTTGATTTGAATTAATGTATATGGTTTCCTTCCAATTTTATGTTATATAAATGTGAATTGGCTGTTGATGATTTTTCTTCTTTATATGTGTGTATATATATATATATATATATATATATATATATATATATATATATATATAGATGATGGTAAGACGTATTGCACCGGGAGTTGATTCCTAATGGTTTTTTTCTTCTTTTTCTTTCTTTTTCCATCTCTTGTGGTTAGTGGGGTTTCTTTCTTTTTTAGTTATTTGGGGTTCTCTTTTTTTCCCTTCTTTTCTTTAATTTTTTTCATCGTCATATTTTATTCTTTTTTGATGTTATTTTTCTTGAGCTTTATTAATTGTATATATATCAACTGGTTGAAGGCTTGTATATGTTTATAGCTGTAGAAGATTACGTATCAATAAAATGATTTTTAAAATGAAGTGAACCTCTTGAGCGCAGATACTATCTGCTACTATCCTCAAATTCTGTTACCCGCCGCTCTGTGTTAATAATTTGCCGCTCACATATCTTTGTCCCTATAAACGTCAATGCATGCAATCGGATGATAGACGTTTATCCTTGCGAAACTTACACCAACTCCCTGTTCTAACTATGACGCTCATAATCTCATAAATTTAAAAATATCTGGAAATAATCTCATAATCTATAACATATCTCGTCACAGAAGGCAGATGCAAGGCACCCATTAAGTTCATCTGCAATTTCTTTGTCCCCAATTACGACCTCACCAGCATCATTCTCAAGTGATCCAATATTTACCCCACCTCCGTTCTACGCATTATGTAACAGAAAAGCGTTTTAGCGTCCTGCTTCATGTTGTTATTGCCTTGTTTGCTATCATTTCGTCTTTTTCTTTTTTAATATATCTTCTTAATTTCCTTTTGTTGGATATTAAAAGGTTCCTGATCATCCTTCCCCCTAACTTCTGCGTCCTTATCTGCCCTTTCCTTGGCCTTTATCCGTCCGTAACTTCCCCTGTCAGCCATGGTTGCTTACCCCTGCCATTTGAGAACTTCTTCCTCCGTGGGACATATCCATCCTGCGCCTCGTGAACTATTCCCAGAAGCTTCAGCCATCTCTGCTTTGCCGCCATCACCGACAGTATCCTCCTCTGATCGACCCGGGCAATTTTCTGTCTCCTGCCCCTGTAATTACCCTTATTCAGTAGAATAATGAAGAATTCTGTAACTTGCCCACCCACCCCCAGCACCCCAGCAGGATATCTCTTGCAAACAGCAGTAACTGAGCGGACGGACATATAGTTCTGTGGAATACAATCACATGTAAATTCATTTCCAGCAAATGAAACACACATGGGTTTGAACACAATTAGTTGAACGGAGTTTTCATGAATACTATTTTTAACAATCTGGACTTTGCTTTCCACGCTGAAATTTACTGTCCAACCCACTTTTGCCCGAGGTGACGGTTCCCTTTGCTAATTCACGGATACAGATTTTGCACAAGTGAGCGACCTTCTCTATTTCACACGGCGGTTTATAGTGGACTCTTGCTGGTCGTCGCTGACCTGAGCACAATTTTGTCAGCAGGCGGGGGAGTTTATTTTCCAAATGCTCGAACCAGGTGTAAAGGACCGAGAGGCTGGAGTATGCTAATACAACTGGGGTGCTGGAAACTACTTGGGAAGAGCTGAGAGGTATTGTGACCCAGGCCCATGGAGTGATCTTGTGCCTTTCCTCAAGACTGAAGCAACAGCTCAATATGAAGGGGCTTAGGGGTAACTTCGACTCTTGGCCACTGATTCTATCTCCAGTGCGGCGCAATGAATGTGACTTGAATACCATGTGCTGTGTGAGTTCGATTCGGTTTGCTGGCCTCAGGTTACGAGGAGTGAAACGGTTTACAGAAATAAACTCACCATTTAAACTCGGTCTATGCAATCGGTCGGATGAAAATTGAGTTTTAGAGTCATAGGTTATGGAAGCAGACCCATCGCCTCAGTTGGTCCACGCCCAGCGAGCTGGTCCCATTTTCCCTCACTTAGCCAGTATCCCTCTGAACCTCTGAAATCCTTGCAAGTATCGAGATGGCTTTCTAACTGTTGCCGATATTTCCACCTTAATCGCCACTTCTGACAGTTCAGTCAAACCATGTCCCGGCCTTTATATGAAGGAACTGCCCCCATGTCAATTTTAAACCTCTGTCCTCTGATCTCTCTCGTTTTTATTCTTGTTTACCGCAGACCAATAATTGCTGCACAAATTAGCAGCAATACGGAATGTCATATGCTTGTCACTGGAAAACGGGGAACTCATTCGGCAGCTCCTCAGCCCCCAGACCCTGTCACTTTATCCCGCTGCTAATTCCGGCCTGGGTCATCTTCCATTTTCCATGATTTCCTTCCGGCTGTGTCAGCAGACAATTAAATCTCGATTATTTTGCTTCTTGAGGAAATTGGCTTCTCCTTTCGGAACGAATCCCTTCAGCCGACTGGCGGCCTGATGCTCACACTGACAGTCAGGTCTGCCGCATGTTCACAATTTTTGAAGTATTTTTCATGCAAAATAAAGAAACTGTTTAATTTCTGAATTTCAGGCGTTCTTGTAATAGATCTGCCTGACAATAAACAGTTCCATTGTTACTTCATGTTTCTTCAACACATTCCGACACTCTTTTCTTTCTGCATTCCACAAACTTTCCGTTCATTTCTTTTTCCTGATGCCAATTTATTCCAGTTGTGCACAGGGAAACGTGTCAACAACAAATTGTGTCATTAATGAGTCTATCACTCTCTTTGGAACTCCCACCCCCACCCTCTACTTTCAGTTAGTTGTATCCCACCCACACTGTTCTTGCTCGCCTTGTCTCAGTTTTGTTTTCATTCCACACAGCACCGCCCTTTCAGCAGACACCGCGCCAGTAAACTCTCTTGCTGTTAACATTTTTGTTCTTCGTCCGTCCTTCCAAATTCTCCTCTTAATCTCAAAGCCAGTAATATCACAGACAGGTCCACCCATCTGTTATTTTCAAGAAAAGAACATCACCGTTGCCTAGGGTCCCGGGGTTTGGCTGATGAGTTGTTATGCGCCATCACTTGCCGCATGACTTTCCGTGAAGGAATGTGGCAGCAATGATTGTCAGTCTGAGTCGGAAAGGGACAGCGGCATCTACCGACGCTCCGGGGAACTGCAGTGTCGAAACTCGGATGCCAGCCGCTGTTCAGTCGGGTCAACGACAGTGGAGCTCTTCCCTCGTTGTGGACTGCAGGGTACTCGATGTTAGTCTTCGCCCTCTCCTGAATCATTATTTTTTACATTATTCCGTTGTATCTCCAGTCTCCACATTATAGCTGAGAACAGGTATTTCCATTTGAGTTCATTGTCCACTCACTGTGCTTCATTTCCTCAGCCAGTTCATGTGGACTTTCACTTAGGCTTTGCTGTCTGTCTCCACCAAACCATATATCATCAATGTAGTGAAAACTCGTGCACCAAGTGAGAGATTGGGTGGCTCATGGGTCATGAAATTCAGTCGGACTTGGTAAACGCCCATAGACTGACCATGGAATGGTAAAACGACGTCATTCTCATGTCACAGCGTATCCAACATGTAAACCTTGAACCGGTAAGATTGAGGAAAGGAGCATTTCCATCTTCTTAACGGCTTCGCATTGTCCCTCTCCTTGTGAAACCCTCTCGATCAAAGTGGCAATATCTGGCAGAGCCGCAGATGAACAGTTAGACAGGCAAACAGACAAGCAGGCAGGTAGAGGACAGACAGCCTGACAGTCCAATAGATAGATAGATAGATAGATAGATAGATAGATAGATAGATAGATAGATAGATAGATAGATAGATAGAAAGACAGACAGTCTGTAAATCGGTAACCAGGAACGAGACTAGACGAAGGGAAGTTCGTTGTTCTTGCCATGTGCTCGCAGGAATGGAAGTTCCTCCTCCAGGCTGACTTAATTAGAGCAAATAAAAGCGGACGCAATGAGTTGTTTATTGCTTCTTTTGATGATGATCTGCTGGACCTGTCCATGTTCAAGGTCCAAGACTGAAACATAGACTGAAACATAGATTCGGAGAACTCGTCCAGTGAACCAGACTTCGTAGAAAGAGAAACTAGTTAGCACTCACCCTCGGGACTGGGTCAATAACGGTTCACAAAGAAAGCCAACACCTTACGTGAACTTACGCTAAATCTTCCACTTCTGCCTTCAGTGAATTCTGACCGTCCATTTCCTTGTCCGTCCCTGCATCAGCACTCTCCAGATCCTCTCACTCTTTGTGAATATTCCAGCTCTGCTCATCCATGGAGCGGAATCAATATGTACATCAATATTCACCCCTGTTTGCCCTTCGAGGACCATCTGACAAGCTGATCAATTCCATACCATATCTGACGAACCATTGACTTAAAACCGCACGGAGCAGCTGGACACGTGAAAGGTTGTTTATGTGCGTCATTCGATTCAGACCATTCAATGGATGTGCACAACGGAGGACAAAATGAAACGGAGTATACAATGTCGTGTTATCTTTGCCGTGAAAGGTCAGTTCAGATCGTCCAAACAAGTAAATGCGACTTTCTACCTCACTGTCAACAGCGCTATCAATTTTGTGCATCTGTAAAACAATTATCATTTTTCGTACAAGTGCAATAAATGTAGAAGGTTTAAACATTTGAACCAAATGGAGGGTCGATTGAAATGCCTGGCTTCACGCTAGCGCGAAATTGATGGGTGCTGGTTCACTGTGTGAGGGACTACATCAGTTTGATGCACAAACAAAATGCCGGAGGACCTCACCAATTCAGGCACATCTATGGAAAAGAATAAACTGCTGACGTTTCGGGCTGCGACTTTTCAAAAGGACGGAGAAGATGCCGGAGTGAAAAGGTTGAGTGATGGGAATGCGGAAAAGCATGAAAGTGACAGGCGAAGCCAGGTGCGTAGGTGAGGAAGAGGGGTGGCGAATTATGTGACTGGAGATATTTGGAAACGGCAAACGGTCTGGAGAAGAAATAATCCGATAGGAGAGGAGAGTTGATCATGGAAGAAAGGGAAACAGGTCGGGCACCAACAAGAGATGATAGGCAAGTCAGGAGAAGTGTAAGAGCCCAGTGTGGTGAAATAAAGAAGAGGGAAAAGGAAGGGGGAATACCAGAATATGGAGATATCAATGTTTATGCCATTAAACTGGAGGTTACCTGCACAGAATATAAGATATTGCCCCTCCAGCATGTGGGTGGCCTCATGATGGCGCAAGAGGAGGCCATGGACCGACATGTCGGCTTGGGATGGGGATAGGAATCGAAATGTTTGCCCACCGGGAAATTTCGCTTGATGTTGATGGACATGAGGTGCTCGACGAAGCGTTAATTAATTTGAAGAAGACGTCTAGGCCAGAAACATCGACTGTTAATTCTGGTCCATAGATGCTGCCTGATCTGCTGAGTTCTTCCAGCAGTTTGTGTGTGCTACAATTAATTTTATTCACGGTTTGCATGTGTTCAGTATCGGCGTCATCAGATTCAATTGCAAGATCCATAACCGAGAAGATTTGCTCAGTGAACAGAGCAGCCCGATAACGGTTCACAATTGCTCAATGACGACCAAGTCTACGGAGCCAAGGAATGGACATCACATGATCAACAATGACAATCATGAAAACGGGAGCTGACCCTAAGATTATTTCGTAACAACATTCACTGATTGCTAGAACCGTCATTTCTTTGTCTTTGAGATTTTGCAAACTCTTCACAATTGGGATTTTACTTGAATTACGTCATTTTTATTTTTACCCCAGCTGTTGGAAGACACGTCAGCCTTGTGTAGTATTGAATATTCAGCGTGCTGGAGCGAGTATAAATGAATGACCGTGGAGATTCATCAGCTTAGAGTTTCTTCAGCGAGATCGCGGGCAGCTGGAAGACAGGCTGAATCTCACACAGCATGCTTGAAGTATTTTCCCGCGTGAGAAAGATATGGTTCATGATCATCGCCGTTATCGGCGTTCCTGTTAAGAACACAGGCGAACTAACAATTGCGGTTCTGTGTGCGCGGTCTGTGAACTCGTTCAGTTACCGACAGCGTTGTGATGCCGGTGTATCAATGAATGCGGTGCAGACATTGTGATAAATCTCCGTGTTCGTTCAGAAATCTCCTTGCTGTTTAATCCGTGCCCTCGACTGAAGATCACCTGGCGGTTGAAATAGATGCAGAATAGAAGATCGGAGATATGATTCATGGCAGGCTGTTGAAGTAAACTCCGATACCCCCGAGCTTCTGCACCTTTACGGACTATTAGTGTTATTCCGTATCAATAGAATAACATGTTTTAAACTCAAATTTAAATTATTGCGCAGTGTTTTCAGAAATCGCTGCAAGTTTGTAGGGAATGCACGAAGCGGATCTTCGGTGAGATTCAGCGGGGAGAAGTAGACATCCCTTGTGATACACTCACAATGAAAAAGTGTGCAGACGACGTTACGGGCCGAGCCCCCTCAGCCAGTCCGTCCTGCTGAAGCGTCTCGGCCTGAACTGTCGACTGTACCCTGTTCCATTGACGCTGCCTGGCCTGCTGAGTTCCTCCAGCATTTTGTGTGCGTTGCTCGGATTTCCAGCATCTGCAGGTTTTCTCTTGTTTGTGATTGGATTACATCACTTGCGAGTTAGACTCCGAAACATCGGGAGTTTCCAAAATTAAAATACGGTTCTGCGTGCGTTTGCGTGCACCAGGATTTGTTTCCCCGTGAAGTGAAGCGACATTTAAGAGCCAACCCAACAGGGTCAGTTGGAGGTCAGACGGGGCAATATGCATCCGATATCATGACATCCTCTACTGCCATGATGAGGCCAAACTCAGGTTGGAGGAGCAACACCTCATCTACCGTCTGGGTAGCCTCCAGCCTGGTGGAATGAACATTGAATTCTCCAATTTCCGGTAATTCCCCCCCCCTCCCTTTCCCCTTCCCCTGTCCCTGGTCCCTCTCTGTCTCTCTCCCCTTTCAACCTTCTGCTTCTTTATCTCTACAGTTCTTTCATGCTTATCCCCTCCCCCCTTTATCTTTCCTCTGATGGGTTTTCCACCTGTCGCCTCTGGGCCCTACCCCTTCCCCTATCTCTATTACTGGGCTTCGGCCCTCTCCTCCCCTACATTCCTGATGAAGGGTCTCGGCCCGAATCGTTGTCTACTCTTTTCTCACGGATGCTGAGTTCTTGCAGCGTTGTGTACGTATGCATACGATACTCCGCTCTCGAACAATAAACATCGAATCATTCAGAATCATCCTGCAGCAATCTGGAAACAAAACTAAAAGAGACAGATGTCTTGAAGGCCCTATATTGCCTTCCATTTGGAAATTTGGTAGATTGAGCACTCTCGTGCAAAATAGCTGAGAATTCAGCGGGTCCGACAAGATCTTTAAAATAAACGGAAGCTGAAGCTCTCTGACCGGATACCGTGCAATGTGGGCAGTGACTGCGGGTTTACGGCGATTAGTTGACAAACCATGACACTCTTCCAGTGGCGAGTACTGTACCCTTCCACCCAGCATGTAGTTGTGCGAGGCAGCTTCCACTCCCGCTCCACACGCTTTAAATCTTCAGAAATAAGTTGTCTGCAAAGTATGATTGTTGTCAATTCCCAGCTTATTTCTTTCCTGTGACATAGGGAGCGGCGAGAGAGTAATTATCATACTTTTTGCTGTTTCCCAGTGAACTTAGTGGCTATTGTGATCCTATCCCGGGGCAAGTGCGGCTTCTCTAGCTGCACCACGCGCTACCTGGTGGCCATGGCAACGGCGGATCTACAAACCATCATCTTGAATGTTATATTCTGGCGGGTCAGTTATTATTACTTCCCCGGGACTTTCCTGGACATCACCCCCGTATGCAGTGTGATCTCTGTCCTGGCAGAGGCAGCCACTGACTGTTCTGTCTGGTTCACCGTCATGTTTACATTTGATCGGTTTGTCGCCATCTGTTGCCAGAAGCGAAAAGCAAAGTATTGCACCGGGAAAACTGCGGCTGCGGTTCTGACAACAATCGGCGTTGTGATCTGTTTTGAAAACGTGCCCTACTTCTTTATATATCACCCAGTGAAAGTGATTGACAATATATCCTGGGACTGTATTACAAAGCCGGGTCTCGGTGGGTGGGATATGACTGGCTTTCTACCGTGCTTGTGCCATTACTCCCGTTCGTGTTAATACTACTCTTCAACGCTCTGACAGTCAGACACATTTTAGTGACGAGTCGCGTCCGTAAGGGGCTGAGGGGTCAGAACAAGGCGGAGAACCGCAGTGACCCGGAGATGGAGAGCAGGAGGAGGTCTGTGATCTTACTTCTCACCGTCTCCTGAAGGTTCATCATCCTGTGATCGGTGAATATTGCCGAATTCCTGTATTACACCATTGCCAGGTTGGATCCAAATAATTACAACGATTCGGAAGACATACTTCAACATTCCGGATACATGCTGATGATATTAAGTTGCTGCACAAACACTTTTATTTATGGGGTAACTCAGTCCAAGTTCAGACAGCAGTTCATCAGCGCAGCGAAATATCCGCTCACGTCATTTTCATATGATTTGATTTATTACTCTGCCAATTATTTATTTTCCAAATTTTAGATTTGATCAGAAAGTCTTTCCTCCTTTTTTGGTCCCATCCTCAGAATGGACTGCCCAGTCTTTTTTTCCCCCTTTTTTTCATATAGTGTAGCGGTTTTTTTTCTTCTTCTTTTTAAATTTAATGTCTGTTTTTCTTTCTTTATGAACTGATAAGAGGATAATTAGCTGTTTTCTTTTTTATTATATACTACATATTAGCTAAATACTATGCATGATTTTGATAATGTTTATTTCACTTTCTGTTTGCATTGTTATTGATATGCATATTTGAGATAATTCTCCTTTTGTTTGTAACCATGCTTTTGTTAAATCAATAAAATTAATAACGAAAGAAAGAAAGAAAGAAAGAAAGAAAGAAAGAAAGAAAGAAAGAAAGAAAGAAAGAAAGAAAGAAAGAAAGAAAGAAATATCCGCTCACCTCAAATAGGCAACTAAATATCTAGCCTATTCTTACAGGCGATCGCTGTGTTCTCACCCAGATACTACAGAACTGTTGTCAGCCGAGACCGCGACAGCCGGGAGAGTTAAACTCGTTTAGAAGCCCAGTGAGACTCAGCACCATTCGGCTCACGCATCCCACCATCTCCACGTTCTACCAATTATCACTCTCATCCGACGTTTTATTCGCGCTCTCGTCACTGCCACGCCCCTTTCGATCAGGATAGAGCGGGTCAGGGTTGGAGGGTATTCAAGGGAAGAAGGTACCATCCCAGGGGAGTGCAGTGAATTACGACTTCAGTTTGCACAAAGCCTTGCGTCCGAGTAGATTAACGGGTGAGTTATTGGCTCTGACTAATGTTTCTTCAATCCCTCCACCTTCTGCACTAATCTCTACGGGCTGGGAAAATGGGTCGGTCATGGGGAGTCCGGTTATCCACACCGTCTCTATTCTCATAGTACTCCCAGGCAGTGCCACACAGGGGCTTACGGACGGTATAGTGGCGCCGGAATCGACCAGGACACAGACTCGTTTCTCAGCGATTTCTACATCCGGGAATGGATCCTCCTGCGGCTTCTCATGGAGCCCGATCAGAGCCGGTTGTATCGTCTTCCCCTCGTGGCCTCCCTACTGGGACCTGAAGGGGTTATGCATAGTGAAATGAGTCACTTCCCAGGGGTATTCGCAGATCATCCTTTCTCCCTATCCTATCCTATCCCTTCCCTCCACGTCGCCTCGGATCTCTCTGGCCTAATGCCCCTTTCGTGCACATTTCCTATATACGCCCTGCCTCTCGTCGCGGGGCCTTGGCCGAACTCCCGCTTTCCACTCCCCTTTTTGTGTGTACTGCCCCCTTTCTCCCGTGATCTTAAACAACCCATTTCGTTCCATGTCAATCAGGGCCTCGGTTACCACATTCCGTTGCTGGGTCTGCCAGCTCAGATTTGGCGATTAAAAGGCATGGGCGACATCGGGTCGGAGGCTTTTCGGGAAGGTTTGTCCAGCCCACCGGGCATTTTGCTGGTCCAGGGGTGTTTCCGCATTTGCGTCCCAGGTGTCTTTGAACCGAGCGATGACGTCAGTGACGGTCTTTCCTTTCTTTTGCACTCGTCGGGCAACTTCTCCGAAACCCCCATGCTATCGAGCTGCGGCAAGGATAGGGGGATTTAAGTTCGCGCACCCTCGTTTCCATAGCCTGTCGGGCATCCTCGCCGACTGACGGTGGCCAGTCTCCCTCGGGAGTAGCCTCGGCAGGAGAAGTTGGTCTCCGCCCCAACCCAGGAAGTTCCGTATATTATCTCCGTGTCCTTATTCACTGAGGCCGTGTTCGGATCGGCCGGGCGTCGTTCATGGGGGCGTCCTTTGTTCTTCTCCAGTTCGCTTGACCAAGACTTACTGACCTTAGGGAAGAGAGGGTAGAAGTCGGGAACAGCGGGGCTGACTGTGAGCAGGTTTGTGCTTCGTTAGGGGGTTGCTCTGTTAATGAACCGGAGTACTGAAATTAACTGATATTTCACCGCGCTTTTCACCTGCTCTCGGAATCTGGACTGAGTGGCGGTGTAAATGAATGTGTTCGTGGAGCAAATATCCGGCATAGGCGGAAATAATTTCCGAGTTATTCTCCTGTGTCCCTATCCCGGTGATGTGATAGTTGATAAATTCTGCAACATTCGTCAGCCACAGGATGATGAAGCTGCCGGAGAGGGTGAAGAGCAAAACCACAGACCCTCTTCCGGCTCTCCATCTCCGGGTCGCTGTTGTTTCCCCCCTTGTTCTGACCCCTCAGCCCCCTACCGACCCAACTGGCCACTAAATTGTGCCTGACTGTCAGAGCGTTCAGCAGCAGAGTTACGCCGAATGGGAGGAACGGAGTCAAAACGATATCAAACCAGTCATACGCCACCGACGCCGGTTCAGTGAAGTAACGGATCGGATAACAGAACCATGGTACATTGTTAATGATCTCTGTAAGTGAAGTAGAGTGGGCCGTTTTTCAGACGGAACAGACCGCTAGATGGCGCTAGAACCACGGCCGCCGTTCTCCCCGTGCAGTACTTTGTTTTCAGTTTCTGACAGCAAATGGCAACAAACCGATCGAAGGTGAAAGTGACGGTGAACCAGACGGAACAGTTCACGGCAATGCGGGACAGGACACGGAGAACAGTGCACACAGAGGGGACGTTCAGGAAGCAAACGTGAAAATAATGATAATTGAGTTGATACAAAACGACCTCAGTGATAATGACCAGTCGATCCGCCGCTACCATGGCCACCAGGTACCGCGTGGTGCAGAAGGAGAAGCCGCACTTTCCCCGTGACAGGATGACAATCGCCACTAAATTCACCGGAGAATGAGAACGGAATGACATAAACATTATGATTCGAAATCAGGCACCCCAACTTAATCGCCTTCCACTAGCCATCAAGGGTAAGGTTGAGTTACTGTTAACCTCAGATTCACTGCTATCGGATTCCGATGATTCACCACTCACGATCATTAAAGAATTTCATCTGTTATCCGTCGTGAACAGTGTATTAATTCTTCTGAAATTTTGCCTCCTCGGACTCGACTGCACGGTACAGGATACATATTCCCTGCACCCAGACTGTCAATCATAGAATCATAGAAATCTACGGAGCATTACAGGCCCTTCGGCCACTATGTTGTGCCGACCATGTAATCTCTGACGGAGATTATCTGCAATATTTGCAAATCATTCATCTTGCTCAGTGTGAATGAATGCTCAGGTCATTGTTTGAATGAAGCAGCTTCGTGACAGAGCCTCCAGTCCACGTGATCCAATCCCCGTCACAGTACAGCCACGTCAGAAGCCAAAATGGTGAACATTCCTCTATTGCGAGTAGGTATTTCTTAAGCTAGGAGCACAATTTGCACGCGACACTCCAATTTTTGCCTCATCATGTCGAGACGAATTTGTAGTAGGGAAACATGACTCTGACAGTGGGATAAAAGTTACTTGCTGAGAATATCAACTGACCATCTCTGAATCTGACTGGTTGCCCTATTTACACGTGAACAGTGAACAGTGTTCCAGGCGATCTGAGAATTGGCACACGAGAAATTTCCAATGTATTATGCTAGTCGCTATTTTGGTAGCACTTCGCTTTTAATTTTCCACATACAGTACATTTATCCACGTTACTTTTTTAATTGCCATGGATTTTCGCACACATCGAGATTCAGTAAATTGCACTGGATCATCCCGGTGTTCTAATAATTCTCCACATCGCCCAATTTCACCTCGCGGGAACGCCAGAACAGAATAAACCGCCCGGTCCCGACCTATCCGACAGAATCGATACAGTCTATATCATGACATACGGGTTCCATTCTGTGCGGTACCGCACATGTGATTGACTGTTACCCTAAAAAAGGAATAATTTGTTGCCAACATCTGTATTTTTCGTCTGACAACGATTGTTCAAATGCAAACTCGCAGGTCACTGCCTATTCCACGGGGGAAGTTATCCGAGATAATACTTATAATTTCATACTTTATAGGGAATTAGAGAATCGTTCCTGTTATGGCTGATGGACTAGACAGTTCAGAGAAGTGGGGCAAAAAAGGGATAAAAGGGTAGGGAGAGGTGTGGAGAGAGGATAGGGTGCGGAGAGGGGTGGGGAGAGGAGGATAGGCTGGAGTGATACAGGTGGGGAAAAGAGATGGAGAGAGAAGAGGGGACAGGGAGGGTAGGAGGGGAGTGAGGAAGAGAGAGGCTGAGGGAGTGGGTAGTGGGACTCATCTCCTCTCCTCACCTTTTCTTTCTTCTCTCCCCTCCTCAATCTGACCCCTCGCTCTCCCCCACCCTGCAGAAAATGGTGGTGATTCACGCCAACCAGCCCGCACCGCCAGACCTCGCCTCCATCTTCTCCGGCAAGCCGGCGCCCACTCCAGCCTTTGACGGGCCCCAGTGACACGTCCCTCTACTCCACGGGACAGCCTGAACGATTCGGGCCGAGAGATCTGAGGCTCGGCCAGAAAGAAAAATAAAGGCGGGATTTTGGAGATGGAGGGGGGAAGGATGGTAACGGTGCTAGTCACATTCCTCCCCGTGGGAACCCCCTACAACCAGCTCCCTTGTTACGAGCCGCCCTCTCCCACCCTCGGCATCCCGTCACTCCTGAAACACTCCGATCTCTGTCCCCTCGCTCTCCCCTCTATCACCGCCCATCTCACCCTGGCCGGCGGCCATTTTGTGATGGTTACCATTGACAACCGCTCTCCCAGCATCATAGAATGAGGCACACCGTTTTCCACACCTTCCACTAACTACCCTCCCTGTTTATTCCATCTCAACTTCTCATTCCTCTCCTTTTTCTCCCACCTCGCTCTCCCAACTCTCTAATTAACCAACTGTCTGACAGCCATTTTGTCACAGTGTGAGACCCTCCCTCCCACTTCTTCCACCAGGAGGTGGGTCACTCCCTCACACTCACTATCTGGTCACCCTCATTCCCATCCCAACACTAGCAACCACCCCCCCCCCCCCCCGCTCTCCTCTCCCAACCACCTCGATGCTCTGCACCTTATGTTGGTTCGCTGCCATTTTGCGATGACAATTTTCCCCTCTCCTCATCACCCTCTTTCTCTCTCTGTCACCCAGTGAGTCTCTCCCCTACTCACCCCGTCACTGCTGGCACCCTTTCCCCTCTCTGTCCCCTTGCCTTTACTCCCGCCATCCACCACGTCTTGGGGGTGACCATTTTCTGATGGGATATTTCGCTCCCTCACCCAATCCCTTCCCTCCGTCATTCAGTGAGTCGCTCCCCTCTCCCTCCGTTGAGACACTCAACTCTCTGTCCAATCAGCCCTGACCGCGTCCCGACCCCTCGCTTCCCTTTTCCACGTCCACGCTCCCACTTTCTTGCAGCTCGTCTTATTTGCGAAGGAAATGTCACCACCCATCCTTCCTCCACTATTGAAAAATTCACTCACCCCACACTCCCCATCCTGTTCCTCCCAACTCCCTTCCGTCTTATTACACCATCTCCCTTCCAATCCCATTACTTCCCCTCTCTCCCCCGTCCCATCACTCCTGCTCCCTTCCTGTCGCTTCACTCCTTCTCACACCGTCTTTATCTTCTCCATGTCGGCCACCAGTTTGTGACAGGAACTTCCGCCCCTCCACTTTCCGTCCCCTATTGAGTCAGTGACTTCGCCACGATCACTGTCTCATCAGTCCACTCCTCTTCCTCCCAAACCCTTCGCCGCTCCTCCCCAAAACCCACATGTATATGTGTATGTGTGAATATCTGAGATACATACATTAGTTTATTCAACGACAAAATTATTAGAATTAAAACATACATACAATAGCAAAACTATATAAACCACAAATTAAAATACTGTTATTACAATCAATAACACACTCAATCCCGGGATTGTATCCATGGGCACCGCATGTTCCTTCGCCATAGATTCTGAGTGCGACAGTGGCCATTGTAAGTCAATGTCTCACTCCATCCCTTCCCGGCGCTCACTTCAAACAAGGAATCACTAACCCTAAACTGCCCCGTCAGAAATTTTAAGCGAAGCAGCGGACATTTTATGACAGAGCGTCACTCTCTCCCTCCCTGAGACCATTTTCTCTGGTGACAATGTTATATCGGCGTGTCACTCTCTCCCCGGTGACAATATTATGTCGGCGCGTCACTCCCTCACTGGGGACAATTTTATATTCTGGCTTTAATCCAGAATCCTATTTTTAATCTGCCCATAACACCCTCCCTGGTGATAATTTTCAGTCAGTGCACAATCCCCACCCTGTCGGACATTTTAACTCTGCCTGTCTCTCCCACTCTCTTGTCAGTGTGTCACTCCCTCCCTGCCGTCCACGAGAAACAAGGTGACCACGGCCATCTTAATTCCGTCCATCGCCCCTCTATGGCGCCCATTGTCACTCAGCCCACCACTTTCTCCCCGGAGACCATTTTCAGTCCTGAGTATCGTCAGTTTTACAAAGTCGTTAATGTCCACACGACCCTCGAGTTTCCGTATAACTAATAAACCCATCGGCGTTCTCGTCAAATTCCGTAAACACCGCCCTGAGTTCTGTCAAACAGGGAAGTCAGACGTCCCTACTAATTTCCAGGATCCCAGTCCCGTTGGAAATGAACAGGAGGAGTTCCAATGGGAGGCAGACAGTGGGAATAAATGGGAAGGGGCGCGTCCCGTTAGGAATGAGGATGGTGAGGATGAATGGAAATGGGTGGTGTTTGTTTGGCAGCGGGGCCCGTGTGAACGGACGGGATGGGACGGCTTCCCGTTTTTGATAAATTTTCCTCATCTTCGATTTCATCCTGGGCCACGTCTCGACCCTAAAATTCAAAATTGTTTATTAATCGCTAGGGTTCTAATATCCACCTGTACACCGCTATCCTTTTGTGCCCCCCCCCCCCCACCCTGTATCGCTCACCGCCGTTCCACTGCTTCTCTCCGTCTCTTTCACCACCTCTACTGAGATTCGTCTCGTGTGTACGTGTGTGTGGTGTGTGTGCGCGGATCCCAAGAGTGTGTGAATTAACGGTTTGCAGAGAGATTCACTCTGTATCTGACTCTGGGAGTCCGTGATGGGACGGTATGGAGGGAGATTCACGCTATCTCTGACCCCGGGAGTGTGTGATGGGACGTAGCGGAGGGAGCAGGGACAGATAACCATATAACAATTACCGCACAGAAACAGGCCATCTCGGCCCTTCTGGTCCGTGCCGAGCGCTTACTCTCACCTAGTCCTACTGGCCCGCACTCAGCCCATAACCCTCCATCCCTTTCCTGTCCATATACCTATCCAATTTTACCTTAAATGACAATACCGAACCTGAATCTACCCCTTCTACTGGATGCTCGTTCCACACAGCTAGTAAAGAAATTGCACCTCGTGCTGCCCTTAACCTTAAAATTTTGCCCCCTAACACTCAACTCATGTCCTCTGGTTTGAATCTCCCCTACTCTCAGTGGATAAAGCCTATCCAGGTCAACTCTATCTATACCCCTCATAATTTTAAATACCTCCATCAAGTCCCCCTCAACCTTCTGCGCTCCAAAGAATAAAGACATAACTTGTTCAACCTTTCCCTGTAACTTAGGTGCTGAAACCCAGGTAACATTCTAGTAAATCTTCTCTCTACTCTCTCTATTTTGGTGACATCTTTCCTATAATTCGGTGACCAGAACTGTACACAATACTACAAACTTGGCCTCACCAATGCCTTGTACAATTTTAACATTACATCCCAACTCCTATACTCAATGCTCTGATTTATAAAGGCCAGCATACCAAAAGCTTTCTTCACCACTCGATCCACATGAGATTCCACCTTCAGGGAACTATGCATCATTATTCCAAGATCACTTTGTTCTACTGCATTCTTTAATGCCCTACCATTTACCATGTACGTCCTATTTGGATTATTCCTACCAAAATGTAGCACCTCACACTTATCAGCATTAAACTCCATCTGCCATCGTTCAACCTACTCTTCTAACTGGCCTAAATCACTCGGCAAGCGTTGAAAACCTACTTCATTATCCACACCACCACCTACCTTAGTATCATCTGCATACTTACTAATCCAATTTACCACCCCATCATCCAGATCATTAATGCATATGACAAACAACATTGGATCCAGTACAGATCCCTGAGGCACACCACTAGTCACCGGCCTCCAACCTGACAGACAGTTATCCACCACTGCTCTCTGGCATTTCCTATCCAGCCACTGTTGAATCCATTTTACTTCTTCAATATTAATACCTACGATTGAACTTTCCTAACTAACCTCCCATGCTGAACCTTTTCAAAGGCCTTACTGAAGTCCATATAGACAACATCCACTGCTTTACCCATGTCAACTTTCTTTGTCACCTCTTCAAAAAATTCAATAAAATTTGTCAAACATGACCTTCCACGGACAAATCCATTCTGACTGTTCCTACTCAGACCCTGTCTATCCAGATATTTGTATATGTCATCTCAAAGAATACTTTCCATTAATTTACCCACCACTGACGTCAAACTGACAGGCCTATAATTACTAGGTTTACTCTTAGAACCCCTTTTAAACAATGGAACCACATGAACAATACACCAATCCTCCGGCACCATCCCCGTTTCTAACGATATTTGAAATATTTCTGTTAGAGCCCCTGCTATTTCTACACTAATTTCCCTCAAAGTCCTAGGGGATATCCTGTCAGTACCGGGAGATTTAGCCAATTTTATATTCATTAGGAGAGACAGTACTTCCTCCTTTTTAATTGTCATAGTTTCCATAACTTTCCTAGTTGTTTCCCTTACCTGACAGAATTCAATATCCTTCTTCTTAGTAAATACCGAAGAAAAGAAATTCTTCAAATTCTCCCCCATAACTTTCAGCTCCACACATAACTGTCCACTCTCATTATCTAAAGGACCAATTTTATCCCTCACTATTCTTTTGCTATTAATATAACTGTAGAAACCCTTCGGATTTATTTTCACCTTACTTGCCAAAGCAACCACGTATCTTCTTTTAGCTTTTCTAATTACTTTCTTAAGATTCTTCTTTCATTCTTTATATTCCATGAGTACCTCATTTACTCCATGCTGCCTAAATTTATTGTAGATATCTCTCTTTTTCCTAGCCAAGTTTCCAATATCCCTTGAAAACCATGGTTCTCTCAAACTTTTAACCTTTCCTTTCAACCTAACAGGAACATAAATATTCTGTATCCTCAAAATTTCACCTTTAAGTGACCTCCATTTCTCTATTACATCTTTCCCAAAAAACAAATTGTCCCAATCCACTCCTTCTAAGTACTTTCACATCACCTCAAAGTTAGCCTTTCCCCAATCAAAAATCTCAACCCTGGGTCCAGTCCAATCCTTCTCCATAATTATATTGAAACTAATTGTATTGTGATCACTGGACCCGAAGTTCTCCCCGGCACATACTCTAACGGACAAACTTTATCCCTCACTATCCTTTTGTTATTAATATAACTGTAGAAACCCTTCGGATTTATTTTCACCTCACTTGCCAAAGCAACCCCGTACCTTCTTTCACCCTGCCCTCAAATTTACCTGGTCCATTTCCGACACCTCCCTCCCCCTTCTTGATCTTTCTGTCTCCATCTCTGGAGACGGCCTATCTACTGATATCTACAATAAGCCGACAGACACTCACAGCTACCTGGACTATTCCTCTTCCCACCCTGTCTCTTGCAAAAAGGCTATCCCCTTCTCACAATTCCTCCGTCTCCGCAGCATCTGCTCTCAGGATGAGGCTTTTCATTCCAGGTCGAAGGAGATGTCTTCCTTTTTTAAACAAAGGGGCTTCCCTTCATCCACCATCGACTCTGCTCTCAAACGCATCTCTCCCATTTCCCGCACATCTGCCCTCACGCCATCCACCCGCCACCCAACTCGGGATAGGGTTCCCCTTGTCCTTACCTACCATCCCTCCAGGCTCCAGGTCCAACGTATAATTCTCCGTAACTTCCGCCACCTCCAACGGGATCCCACTACCAAACACATTTTCCCTCCCCCACTCTTTCTGCTTTTTGCAGGGATCACTCCCTACGCGACTCCCTTGTCCACTCGTCCCCCCCCCCAACCCTTCCCACCGATCTCCCTCCCAGCACTTATCTTTGTAAACGGAACAAGTGTTACACCTGCCCTTACACTTCCTCCCTCACCACCATTCAGGGCCCCAGACAGTCCTTCCAGGAGAGGCGACACTTCACCTGTGAGTCGGCAGGTGTGGTATACTGCGTCCGGTGATCCCGGTGTGGCCTTTTATATATTGGCGAGACCCGGCGCAGACTGGGAGACCGTTTCGCTGAATACCTACGCTCGGTCCGCGAGAAAAAGCAGGATCTCCTAATGGCCACACATTTTAATTAAACGTCCCATTCCCATTCTGATATGTCTATCCATGGCCTCCTCTATTGTCAAAATGAATCCAGACTCAGGTTGGAGGAACAACAACTTATATACCGGCTGGTTAGCCTCCAACCTGATGGCATGAACATTAACTTCTCTAACTTCCGTTAATGCCCCTCCTCCCATTCTTACCCCATCCCTGACATATTTAGTTGTTTGCCTGTTCTCCATCTCCCTCTGGTGCCCCCCCCCCTTTCTTTCTCCTGAGGCCTCCCGTCCCACGATCCCTTCTCTTCTCCAGCTCTGTATCACTTTCGCCAATCACCTTTCCAGCTCTTAGCTTCATCCCATCCCCTCCAGTCTTCTCCAATCATTTCGCATTTCCCCCTCCGCCCACTACTTTCAAATCTTTTACTATGTTTCCTTTCGGTTAGTCCTGACGAAGGGTATCGGCCCGAAATATCGACAGCGCTTCTCCCTATAGATGTTGCCTGGCCTGCTGTGTTCCACGAGCATTTTGTGTGTTGTTGTTTGAATTTCTAGCATCTGCAGATTTCCTCGTGTTTGCTCGTATCTTCTTTTAACTTTTCTAATTTCTTTCTTAAGTTTCTTTTTACATTCTTTACATTCCTTGAACACCTCATTTACTTCATGCTGCCTATGTTCATTGTCGATGTCTCTCTTTTTCCTAACCAAGTTTCCAATATCCCTTGAAAACCATGGCTCTCTCAAAATTTTAACCTTTCCTTTCAACCTAACATGAACATAAAGATTCTGTACCCTCAAAATTTCACCTTTAAATGATCTCCATTTCTCTATTACATCCTTCCCATAAAACAAATTGCCCCAATCCACTCCTTCTAAATCCTTTCGCGTCTCCTCAAAGTTAGCCTTTCTCCAATCAAAAATCTCAACACTGGGACCAGTCCTATCCTTCTCCATAATTATATTGAAACTAATAGCATTGTGATTAGTGGACCCGAAGTTTTCGCCAACATACCTCTGTCACCTGACCTGTTTAATTCCCTAACAGAAGATCCAACACTGCCCCGTCTCTAGTCGGTACCTTTATGTATTGCTGCAAAAAAACTATCCTGTACACATTTTACAAACTCCCGACCATCCATCCCTTTTACAGTATGGACTTCCCAGTCTATGTGTAGAAAATTAAAATCTCCCACAATCACAACGCTGTGCTTTCTGCAAATATCTGCTATCTCCTTGAAAATTTGCTCCTCCGATTCTTGCTACCCATTAGGTGGTCTATAATACACCCCTATAAGTGTTACTACACCTTTCCCATTCCTCAATTCCACCCAAATAGCCTCTAATCTATCCTGCCAGAGCACCGCTGTAATATTTTCTCTGACTAGCAATGCAACACCTCCCCCTCTTGTCCCTCTGATTCTATCACACCAGAAACAACGAAATCCAGGAATATTTAGTTGCCAATCACACCCCTCCTGCAACCATGTTTCATTAATAGCTACAATATTATATTTCCAGGTATCATTCCATGCTCTAAGCTCATCCACCTTTCTTGCAATGCTCCTAGCATTAAAATAAATTAATTTAAACGTTCTCCACGTCTTCCTCTCTGTTTATCTCTAACAGTACAAAGAACTTTACTATCTTCTTTTTCGTACTTCTCCCATACATCTGTTCCTACACTCTGGTTCCACTCCCCCCTCGTTTCAAAATCTACTGGAGCCTCTCTAGCAAACCTACCTGCAAGAATATTTGTCCCCTTCCAGTTCAGATGTAAACAGTCCCACCCGAACAGGTCCCACCTTCCCTGGAAAACTGTCCAATTATCTATAAATCTGAAACCCTCCTTCCTGTAGCATGGCTTCAGCCACGTGTTGGTGTGCACTATCTTACTATTTCTAAACCCACCTGCATGTGGCACTGGTAGCAACCCTGAGATTGCTATCCTGTAGGTCCTGTTCTTTAACTCGGCACCTAGCTCCCTAAACTCACCTTTCAGGACCTCCTGCCTCTTCCTATCCACGTCATTGGTGCCTACATGGACCACGACATCCGGCTGCTCACCCTCCCTCTTGAGAATACGGAGAACTCGATCAGAGATATCTTGGACCCTGGCAGCAGCGAGGCAACAGACCATCCGGGATTCTCGATCTCTTCCACAGAACCTCCTATTTATCCCCCTAACTATCGAATCCCCTGTCACTACTGCTCTCCTCTTTTCCCTCCTTCCTTTCTGAGGTGAGGGTCCAGTCTCGGTGCCAGAGACGCAACCACTGCAACTTGTCCCTGGGTGATCGACCCCACCAACAGTATCCAAAACGGTATACTTATTGTTGATGGGAACGGCCACAGGGGTGCTCTGCTCTTCCTGTCTATTCCCCTTCCCTCTCCTGACAGTCACCCAACTACCTGTCTCCTGACTCCTAGGGGTGACTATCTCCCTGAAACTCCTGTCTGTTTCTGCCTGTGCCTCCCGAATGATCCGGAGTTCATCCAGATCTAGCTCCAGTTCCCTAACACGGTTTGTCAGGAGCTGCAGCTGGATGCACCTTTTACAGGTGTAGTCATCAGGGACAGCTGTGCTCGCACTGACTTCCCACATAGTGCAAACAGAGCACTCAGCTGCCCTAACTGCTGCCCCCATTACCTACTCCTAAGCTAATTAGATTAATTAAAGGAACTTACGCAGCCTTACCTCACCTGGAGTGAAGCTTGCACTCAGCCTCTGCTCGCTTTTTAAATTCCCCCGCCGACTTTCATGCGCTTGCTCAGTCGTGTCCCGTTCAACCTCGCCTCTGCCTGTTCTCGCCGAAGCCTAATTGAGCCAAAGCCGACCCACTCTGCCACAGTCCACTCCGACAATGGCCGCTGTATATGACGGTCTTTCATTTAAACCTTTGGCGCGCTACTTCACGCGTCTGTGCAGTCCAGCCTCATTGCCCCGATCAGTAAAAAAAAAAACAGCTTCTCTCTGAGCTTCCTTTACCTCTTTTCTCTCCGCCTCTTGCTTCGATTTAAAAGACCGTTGAAAACTTCCTCTCCTTTTTAAAACTTTGATGCACTACGTCAGTGGACTCACGTCTGATACAATTTTACTTTATAACTGTTTGCGGGGGACAGGAGGGCGTCAGTTAGCCGGGAACGGGTTTGGGTGGAGATGAGATCCTGGACACCCTGACTTTGCCAGTCCGACCTCCCTCAGCCTGGAGCTGAGACGCTACTGTGTCAGTGTGAGGAGCTCCGACCCACTGTTGCAGTGCACAGGGTGCGGGGGGACAGCAGAAACCTCAAATAAAACTCGAGTCCGGCACCAGGACAGGAAGTTACAGCGGTTTATTGATTTCATCATGACAAATGTAAATTAAACAATGTGTGAGCTGCTGACGTGCGGGAATAAATAAGCTGCTCCCGACTCACTCACAGTCACACACAATTAACTGACCGTCGACAACGAGTGACAGGTTGAATAATCAGTCCCGTTTCTCACCGTCACTCTGCATCGGGGAACAAATGATTATAAAAACATACTTCAGGGCCGTGTCCGGGATCGCTGCAGATCCAGGGTCACTGCCGAGGGATTTGTCAATTTAACATCATTATATCGGCCAGACTGCCGAATGCACCGTCCTCAGCAAAGGGAGCAAAGGGATTCCCTCCCGGGATAATCCCACCCCGGGACACCGGTGTCCCAAACTGAGCCCCGGCCCCTGTGCTCTTCCTGTCTATGTAGTTCCCCGGGGACTCACGTGGGGAGTCATGAACATGCCGGATAACAGTCAGAAATACGTCACTGTGGGATCGCTTCCGCTGTCACCGAGCTCGAGGCCGGAGACAGTTCCATTAGAACAGTTGGGAATTGTGCGGGGATGTTCAAATATTCAGATGTTTACAGGGACACTGTCAGTCTGGGTCTGGGTTCCTGTAGAGATCTCAGTTCCTTCTCCCCGGTCCCACTGAACCAATTCCCATACAGTCTGAAACAGATGGAACAATAAAGATGAAATAAACAGATTTCACAACAGTGTCAGTAACAGGGGACTCGGGTTAATGTTTCAACAATACTCACAGACAAATATCACCCGAAAACCCGCGGATCCGCTGATATTTTATCACACTGAACATTAATACAAACACTCACCCGATCCACTCCAGATTCGGGAGAGCCAGTATGAGGCCGCGGAGAGCGGGGACAGATCGGTCTGTCAGCGAGTTGTAACCAAGGCTAAGCCCCATCAGTGATGGTTTGGCACTGAGTGCGGAGACAAGATCCTCGGCACCAGAATCTGTGAGACTGACATTGTCCAGCCTGGAGATGAGAGAGAGTGAGGGTGAAGGACACAGAGAGACAGGAGACGGTACAAATCCCCAGTATTTATCAGTAACACAAATATTGATTACATTAATGTTCAGTGTCAGACACCTAGTGACTGTAAACACCATCTCGCACAGTCTGGTACTTACCGCAGTTTCTGTATTTTACACTCCGGGTTCCTCAGAGCCGCAGACACAAGTTTGACTCCGGAATCTGCCAGTTTATTACTACCCAGGTCCAGCTCCATCAGTGATTGATTTGTACTGAGAGCGGAGAAGAGATCCTCGGCACCAGAATCTGTGAGACCGATCTTCATCAGCCTGGAGATGAGACAGAGTGACGGTGAAGGACACGGAGAGACAGGAGACAGTACAAATCAACAGTGTTTATCAGTAACACAATTACTGATCACATTAATGTTCGGTGCCAGGCACCTAGTGACTCTAAACATAATCTCCCACAGTCTGGTACTTACCACAGTTTCTGTATTTTACACTCTGGGTTCCTCAGAGCCGCAGACACCAGTTTCACTCCTGAATCTCCCAATTTATTACTACCCAGGTCCAGCTCCATTAGTGATGATATTTTACTGAGAGGGGAAGCGAGATCCTCGACACCAGAATCAGTGACACCGACATCCCCCAGCCTGGATATGAGAGAGAGTGACGGTGAAAGACACAGAGAGACAGGAGACGGTACAAATCCCCAGTGTTTATCAGTAACACAATTACTGATCACATTAATGTTCAGTGTCAGACACCCAGTGACTGTAAACACAATCTCCCACAGTCTGATACTTACCACAGTTTCTGTATTTTACACTCTGGGTTCCTCAGAGCCGCAGACACCAGTTTTACTCCAGAATCTCCCAGTTTATTCTCCCCAAGTCTGAACACAAACAGAGAAATTGATGAACAAAGTGATTCAAACCGTGGGTCTGAGGGAATTTCTCTCACTCGGATTTTTCAGGAAACATTAAACCCTTCGGTAAATCACTGATCGGAGTTCCCATCGCTGTCAATGTCCCTCACTGTCGGTGTGACCCTGTAAACTCCATACATTCTGTCTCATTCCCAGATGGTCAGAAGAGTGTTCCTGACCTGTGAGGGTCAGAAAGGGCAGGGCCGTAGGGTGGGAGTGAGTCTCACAGTGAGAATGAATTTAAGTTGGGAATGTTGATGAGACATTGTTGAAGAGATCACCTGAGGAAAAAGGATAGAAGGACTGAACCTGCAGGAGGAAGCGGAATGGGGAAGAGAGATCCTCTTACTCCTAAGAGGATGGGTAAGAGAGGTCCGACAGGAAATAGGTAGTGGGGAAGAGAGATCCGAAGGAGGATCAGATGCTGAGGTAGATCGCTTGTGAGCGGAAGGTCTGAATTAGTGCCCATATATAGAGGACATAACCATTTGGGGGCGGGGTAATGCCCACATTGACACAGGTGGACTGCTGGTGATAGTCACACATGGGGAAGGGCAGAGGGAGGACAATCTCACAGAGGGAATTCTCTCACTCTCACTGGGACAGTCCACTAACTTTCTCTTGTCCCTCACCAGGAAGGCATTGTAAAGCTGGGACAGTCCGGTGCTGGTCTCCCGTCCCTCACGGGGAAGGGGTTGTAAAGTTTGGACAGTCTGCCGATGGTCTCTTGTCCATCGGAAGGGGGTATGAAGCTCTGACCCACCTATTGCATTCAGTATTGGTTTGGGCGTCAGTGTCTGAGAAGTAACACTGTCAGTGGACATGTCACAGGCAGCGAGAAACATGGCCATTCCTGTGATACCACCATTAAACCAATGGCCGTTGTTCACTGATCTGATGAAGTCTCCAACATCCCTTCACAAGGAACCACAGAACCCTCCCGTCCTTGGGGAATTACTGACCGATTCCCTGGCATTTGTCACAATTCTTCACAATTTGATTTACTGCAGTTTTACCCAAATACCTTTAAATTGAAACAACACACTGGAACAGTTTCACCGTTCAGAGTGAGAGATAAATCAAGTTACCTCAAGTCCTGGCACTTGTGCAGCCCGGGTCCCAGCCGCCGGATTCCTTCACACTGAATGTAGCAGTTCTCCAGGTCGAGCTGCTTTATTGTATCACAGATTCCGATTGCATGAGACAGGACCGCGCAGTCAATCGGGGTCAGTGTCATTCCACTGAATGAAAGTGTTTCCACAGATTCTAGTGCGGCCTGAGCCAGTCCACGGTTCTGAGACTCAAACAGGTAGTGCAATATGTTCAGGAGTCTCCTTTTACCAGCTTCACTCTCTGTGTTTCCAATCTGGCATTTAACTTCCTCCTTCACCCAGTCAATCACCCGGCTGGTTGTTTGATGAGGGAATGGACCCAGAAACTCCTCCAGGCCCCGAGCTGTCATTGGGGAGGAGAGACCAGCAACAAAACGGAGAAATACCTCAAATCGCCCATCTGTTGTGTTGTGGGCTTCAGTGAGGAATTTCAGGTTATCCCCGGGATGTGGATCCAGGAATTGTGCGACTGCAGCTACAAACTCTTGGATGGTGAGGTGTGGGAATGTGTACACCACGCTCCGGGCAGAATCCTCTCTCTCCAAAATCTCCATCAGGAACCCGGACAGGAACTGGGAAGGCTGCAGATTGTAGTTGATCAAATCTCCATCTGTAAACACAATCTTCTTCACGGACACTCCTCTGAAGGCCATCTGACCCACCCTGAGTAACACATCACGGGGGTTCTCAATCTCACGGCTGTGGTTTTTCAGAATGTTGTAAATATAGTAGGAGTACAGTTGGGTGATGGTCTTGGGAACTCGCTCTGGATCAGTGACTCTTTGTGTGAAGAAGGGGCCCAGTACCAGAGTGAGGATCCAGCAGTAGGAGGGGTTGTAGCTCATGGTGTACAGGATCTCGTTCTCCTTCACGTGTTTGAAAACAGCTTCCGCCACTGTCTGATCTTCAAAATGTCTGATGAAATATTCCTTCCGTTCCTCACCAACAAATCCGAGGATTTCAGCCCAGATACTGATATCAGCCTTTTCCAATAAATGTAACGCAGTGGGACGGGTGGTCACCAGCACTGAACACCCTGGGAGCAGTTTGCCCTGGATTAAATTGTACACAATGTCAGACACTTCACACCACCACTCGGGATCTGGGCACTGGTGCTTGGGTTCTGTATCTCTCCGATAGTCAGCAAAATCGATTCTGTGCTTGAATTCATCCAAACCATCGAATATAAACAGCAATCCCTCTGGTTTCTTCCAGACCTCTCTCAAGATATTCCCAAAGTACGGATATTGATCCAGAATCAGTTCCCTCATGTTTATCCTGCAGTTAATGGAGTTTAAATCGCGGAATTTGAAACTGAAAACAAACTGGAATTGTTGGAATATTGTCCCCGTCGCCCAGTCATGAACAATCCTTTGTACCATTGTTGTTTTCCCGATCCCTGGGACTCCCGCCACTGTTGCTGAACTCCCAGATTTGGATTTACTCCAGGAAAAGCTGCTGTGGAACAACTGATCAGTCCGGATTTTTTCCAGCTCTCTGCGGAGATGTTTTTCTCTCCAATTGCCATGGTCTCTGCCTCTTGCCAGCAGCTCATGTTCCACCAGTCTCCGATCTCGAACAGTAGAAATGACCGTGAGCTCAGCGTATCGATCAACCAGCTGGAAAACCTTCACCTTCTCCCTCATCAGGATCGTGTTCATTTTCAGTGTTTCAGTCTGTTGCCGCAGAGTCTCCTTGTGTTTCTGTTGAACATCTTCCATGGGAACAGGAACATAGTCAAAATGTTAAATGGCTCAACTCAGAACTCAGTATTTAAGTACACAAGAGTTAGCTCAAAGCTATTACCTTGATTGAATTCATCAATGGATGTTCGTACAGTGAAGTAAATGTGATTAACAGTCCCCTGACTGGACAGAGAGGCCTGGATTAGATAAACACCAGATCTTCACATTTCCACATTAACTGTGCTGTGAAGGTGAGTATTTCCCTGGTAGTTTACTAACCCCCGACTGTCCTGTACTGGATAAACTCCCACCACTGTCAGAGCTATCATTGTTCCAGTGGAAGAACTTTGAAAGCCGGATGTTTGATGTGGCGTATGGAGATGGAGAAAAGGATCGTGGGCATTCTGTCAAAGGAACAGGTTGGGGAATCACAGATTCCCCCTCCCACCCACCATCACTGATTCAAAATACAAAGAAGTAGCTTTATTGAGCAGCACGTGCACTGTGGGTGGGTGATTGGGGGAGAGAATTGGGGGAGATCTAGTCCTCATATGGAGCCAGTGATCATTAATGGAGAATGTGTGGAGCAGGTTAAGACCTACAAGTATCTGGGAGTACAGTTAGACGAGAAGCTAGACTGGACTGCCAACACAGATGCCTTGTGCAGGAAGGCACAGAGTCGACTGTACTTCCTTAGAAGGTTGGCGTCATTCAATGTCTGTAGTGAGATGCTGAAGATGTTCTATAGGTCAGTTGTGGAGAGCGCCCTCTTCTTTATGGTGGTGTGTTGGGGAGGAAGCATTAAGAAGAGGGACGCCTCACGTCTTAATAAGCTGGTAAGGAAGGCGGGCTCTGTCGTGGGCAAAGTACTGGAGAGTTTAACATCGGTAGCTGAGCGAAGGGCGCTGAGCAGGCTACGGTCAATTATGGAAAACTCTGAACATCCTCTACATAGCACCATCCAGAGACAGAGAAGCAGTTTCAGCGACAGGTTACTATCGATGCAATGCTCCTCAGACAGGATGAAGAGGTCAATACTCCCCAATGCCATTAGGCTTTACAATTCAACCGCCAGGACTTAAGAACCTTTTAAAAGCTATTATTAATGCTTTTTGAGATAGTGATTTAGATGCATATCATATTTTTTTACTGAGTTAAGTATTGTATGTAATTAGTTTTGCTACAAGAAGTGTATGGGACATTGGAAAAAAAAAGTTGAATTTCCCCATGAATAAAGTATCTATCTATCTATCTATCTATCTATCTATCTATCTATCTATCTATCAATGTCTTGCTCAGGAGATTGAGACAGTCAGCATTTTGACACAAAACGCAAACAGAACCCCTCCCCCCCCCCCCACCCCGCCATCATCACAGACGCTGCTCAGCTCACTGAGTTCCTCCGGAGAATAGTTTGAGATGGCAGATCCGCAGACTCAAAGAGTATGTGCTTTAAATGCTCAACAGATTCAAGATTGAAGATACACGTGGAAAGGAGAAGGAAATAATTGTTATTCCGGATGTGATGCAGCACAAAATAACTCAGATAAAGAACGTAATGGAAAACACAATAAATATAAATATATACGATACAGGAGTCACTCTGACCTCAGGTGGTTCTGGTAGAAAATTTTCAAATCGTGCTGGTGGTGGGTGGGGGTTGTTAGTAGTGGAGGGGTGGCTTAATCATTGGAGGTGTTGATCAGTCTTACTGCTTGAGGAAAGTAACTGATTTTGAGTCTGATGGTCCTGCTGTGAATGCTACGTAGCCTCCTCCCTCATGGGAGAGGGACAAACAGCCCATAGGCAGGATAGGTGGGATCATTCCTGATGCTGACCCTTTTCCAGAGCCTTTTTGTATGTACGTCCCCGATGGAAGGTAGGCTGGGGGTGCCAGTGATGCGTTGAGCAATTTTGATTACCCGTTGTAGAGCCTCCCAGCCTGCCACTGTTATGCAGCATGTTGGCCTGCCCTCTACAGCACAGGACTGGAATGTAGATGTGAGTACAGGTCAGACAACGTCTGTGGAAAGGGGAGAAATGGGAGATGCTAATGGTTTGTGACTTTAAATACAAGTTTGAAAACCATGCCGATTACAGCTCGGGTGGTGAAGAAGAGAGCAGAGACCGAGGAATTTCGGTAGCAGGTGGCTCAGGATTTCAGCTATCACAAGACCTGCGTAGTACAGTATAGGTATGGGACATTCGGCCCACAAAGTTGCTGTTAGCACGATGTCCCCATAAACTCCTCCCGCCTGCCTCCGAAGCTATGGATATGGATATCAGGATCCCTGTAGACATTAATGACGTCAGTGTCGTGACCTTTACTCTATACTTCCCCATACATTTGATCTCCTGAATTGCAAGAACTCGCACTTCTCTGGATTAAACTCCACCTGATATTTCCCCATCCGCATCTGCAACTGATCTGTATCCCAATGCATTCTTTGGCACGCCTCTTCACTCTCCACAACTGACTGTCTCATTTCAGCATCATGAAACTCATCTCTCCCTTTCAGATTAAATTTACAACATCTCCCATCAAGATCTACAGGCATTGCCGTCGTTGGCTTTAATCCTCTTTGCAACACGCCGGACCCAAATTCTGCTCAGCTAATATTTAATCATGCCCGTTGGGGATTTGCCTAACAAGAGCTGCTCTCAATCTAACCCTTTGCCAAGGAATCTGCCTTCCGCCAAGTTATCTTTCCCACACCCAATGCTGCACACCCCACGCTTGGCAGTGTGGAGAATCAGAGTGACCTTGGGGTCCGAGTCCAGCGGACACTCAAAGCTGCTATGCTGGTCGACTCTGTGGTTCAAAAGGCATACAGTGCATTGGCCTTCATCAACCCTGGGATGGAGTTTAGGAGCCGAGAGGTAATGTTGCAGTTATAACGGACCCTGGTCAGACCCCACTTGGAGTATTGTCTTCTGTTCTGGTCACCTCACTACAGGAAGGATGTGGAAACTATAGAAAGGACGTAGAGGAGGTTTACAAGTATTGCCTGGATTGGGGAACATGCCCTATGAGAATAGGTTGAGTGAACTCGGTCATTTCTCCTGGGAACAACGGAGGATGAGAGGTGACCTGATAGAGGTATATAAAATGATGAGAGGCATTGATTGTGTGGATAGTCAGAGACTTTCTTCTTGGGCTGAAATGGCTAACACAGGAGGGTACAGTTTTAAGGTGCTTGGAGGTAGGTACAGAGGGATTGTTAGGGGTAAGCTTTTTTTATGCAGAGAGTGGTGAGGGCGTGGAATAATCTGCCGGCGATTGTGGTGGAGGCAGAAACAATAGGGACTTTTAATTTCTAAAATAATTACATGTGCGGCACAGCATAAGCTGCAGACTTCTCCTTATTCATAACCATCTGAGAAGTGTTCACTGCTCCCAAAGGTTCCACCACTGAAACCTCAGCAACTTGTCGGCTTACATTCAAATACCAGCTGCAGTCTGGCCTCATTTCCAGTTCACACATCCCACTCATTGTTCCCAGAACACATCCCACCATCAGAGATTCCTAAAATATTCTTGCAGGTAGGAAACACGGGACAGAGAATGAAAGGTCATCAGCAACACAGGGAAAGTTAGAATTACTTTCAATCACTACAACAAACTTGCTGCTTCTACATCTTTCCAGAATTTGCCTACATATTAGTTCCTCAATCTCATGATGACTACTGGGAGGGGTTTAATAAAAACCAATCAGTGACTGTATCTGTCTTATTGTTGTGCTCTCCCCATATTGCCTCAGTACTTGCACTCCCCAGTATGTCCTCTCTGAGTGCAGCTGTGAAATTCCCCATGTCAGCAAATAAACCTTTCCAAATGTATTACCTCCTCTCTCTATCTGAAGTATCGTAACTCTGGAATATTGATCTGCCAATCTTGTCTCTCTCAATCAAGTCTTCATAAAGGCAACAACATCACACTTCCATGTGCTGATCCACTCTCAAGGTCCAACTACCTGACCCACAACACTCTTTCCAATGAACTATCCACTTCAGTCCCAAGCATCCCATCATGTTCCCTCACCCGGACCGCCATCCATACAATAAGGATTATTAGCCTAACCTGTATCTTCCGTCGACCCGACGAGGTAGGAGATAATGTAGCTGGACAAGTGTTTGGGGTGTCAGTGGTAGAGTATTCTGGACACAGAGACCATCTCTCTCAATTATGGAAAGCGATGTCAATGCCCTGAGTCCTGAATTAGGGGAAGGCACATGTGGAAACAGCTAATTGCAGCTACACTACTGCTGAACACAATCTTTTGAAAGGACATGTAAAAGTATGTTAGGACTCTGCAAAGTGTATCCAGGATTTCACAGAATTTGAAGGGCCTCTCAGGAGTGTGCAGGATCTCAGCATGCCAGGACTCTAGCAGGGATGTGCGGGCTTTCACAATGTGTCAAGGACTCTGTCAGGGATGTGTGGGGTCTCACACTGCGTCAAGGACCATGTCAGGGATGTTTGGTGTCCCACATTTTATCAGGGCCCTGTCAGGGATGTGTGGGGTCTCACACTGTGTCAGGACCCTGTCAGGGATGTGTGGGTCTCTGTTCAATGTATTCGGGTGGGATGGGGAGCGTAGGAAAACATTGGTTGTTTAAATAGTTACTTCAGACAAGGTGACAGTGTTAGAAATGATATTCTTCAATAATCAGGGAATGAATCGGTTTTGTATTAGAAATGGGTGTGGGAATTTCACTGCTGTGTCTGTTTCTTCGGCAAACAACATGAAGAACAGTGAAGAACAAGTTTGCAGGCTAACTTGGTTTCTCTGTCCTAATTCCCATCTCTCACCCTTCCACAATGTCCATCACACATCACATGAACTTCAGCTTCTGTGGACTGAGCTGAGGATTTTGTCTCCATCACACCCTCACTAACACTGTCTCCTGATGGAATTCCCAGGATTATTGAGTTGGAAGTTAAACTGGATAACTGTAGCAGTGTTTGGAGTAAGGCATACATATGTGAACAGAGTTGGGTTCACATGCTGCTTTGGGGTTGAACAGAGCAGTTGGGTGTTACCTGCTTTTCTCATTAAATGGATGCTCTCATTGTTATTCTGTGATGAGAGCTTCCGTGGACTCTCAATTCTAAACAATGATAACCTGTAGGATCTGAGGGGATTTAGAAAAGTGATCCAGGATGAGGGCTGTTGCTCAGTTAGTGCAGCTGCAGGGGAAGGATTTCACTTTTCGGAGTGAAGAATTTCTGAGAATTTCACTCCTCCAGATCGTCCTCTTCTCCACTCTGGTCCGGTGGAGGGACCTGTCGTTGTCGGAGTCAGAGAGGAGTGGTCCCTATCAGAAAACTCCCCAACTCTCTGAGTTGTTCCTCATAATGTCCTGAGAAAGATATCCCTCGAGCAAATATTTTCCATGTGTCGCACTGTGCACTGTGTCATTGTGCCACCACTTAGCTGGTCAAATCCAGATGGTTCAACAACGACATGGCCCTACACAATATCTACCATTGGTGGAAACAGCGGTTTCTTCACTTACCTTTCAGTTCTCTGGGAATCTCCGGTACGGGTAGATGGACCGGAACACAACCTGTTTGGAATAAAACAATTTGAGAAATTAAAATGCATAAAATTATAAAGTCAATTGTGATTGAATCCAAAATTAAATTCATCTGTGATGCTTTCTCACCATGCTCCTGTATTTCATTCAGTATTTTGTCAAACTTTGGGACTCCAATCCTCATTTTCACAAATGTTCCCCACATCACCCTCCGGGCGCCGGAGCCTTTCTCCATCACCAGGCTCAGGAGGAGTTTAGAACTGTCCGCCCGCTCTCCATTATCAGCGAGATCAGAGATTTTCTGTGAAGAGAAACAGTGAACATATTGGGGACTGACAGATTCACACAGAGAATGAGAAGTAAATGATGTGCTCTGTAACGGGATCACACTGAGCAGTCACCCGGACGGGTGATGATCCTGTCTGGACATGGACTGTACATTCTGAGTGCAGAGCACACGGAGGGACATTCACCGTGAACCTGGTCCACCAGTCAATGAGATCCTGGCTGGTCTGTGACCGCTGCATTGACGTGGCTCCAAATCCATAAATAATTCCTCACCGGATTTGACGGTGTAAAACAGAAATCATAAAATGACGATCACAGATGAAGACGGAAGTCAGGAAGGTTTCTATAACAGCGTGAGCAGTCTCAGAGAAGTTGCAGAAAGGATGATGTGATTCATCTCCTCAGTCCGCCAGTGTCCAACATGACAGCGGATTACCGGCTGACACCTGATGCCTTTCCTTTGCCTTTTCCAGTGGAGGTTTATTCAGTGATTACACATTACAACATGGCAGAATTACTCAATCCGCACTGTTTACAGTTACAGATTGTAACACAATCATCTCCACCCAGAACAGAACACACCCGAGCTCCTGTGGCACCCAGTGTTAATGCCCCGGTTCTCACTGTCGTCCTGCCGTCATGCTGCACGGTCTTTTCAAAATGAAAATTCCTACCATACTTCCATTTAAACTCCTTTATTGCAACCTCATACAATTGTTACCTGCTCCCCTCGCTCTGAGCATTGAGCCGCCACTGGAGTGTTTACACCTCTTTCAATCATTCCTTCAGATTCACCGTTTTAAGAATTATATATATTTATTTCTGATTTGTTTTTATGCTTTATTATCCGATGACTGAGAGTTCCGACACCCATCAGTCCTGTGATGTGTGAAAATTCAAACCCATTCTCCCTCCCACTCACCCGATGTTCCTCTCCGCTGAACTGATACTCGGCCGTTAACGCCAGGCTCACTCCGTGCACCCCTCCTTCCATCGCCTGCTCCAGCCTGTCCCGGTAGAAGTCCGTCAACTGCAGCAGCTGGAAATCCTCCCAGCTTGCCAGGAGCTCGGTGATCACTGTGGAGGAAAATGAGGAACATTAAAGGCATTACCGACCTCCTGTGGGTCAGCAACTTTATCTGGAACCTAAAGATGGGGTTCCAGGTCAACAAACACGGTACGAAATATATAAGGGGGGGGGGAGACGGGGATAGAAGGAAGGTACTGGAGGGGGAGATGGAGGAGGAGAGTGAGGGGCAGGGGAGAGAGGGAGGGGTGGAGAGAAGGAATCCGAGAGCGCGTGGGGGAGACAGCAAGGAGTAGGGGAAAGTGGAGGTGAGTGTGGTAGGGTGACGGGGACAGGGAAGGGGAGTGGTAGGGAAGAAGGGGTTTAAGAGAAGAGTGGGGTCCAGGGAAAAAGGGGCAGGAGGGATAGCAGGAATGGGTGGGAGGGGTTGGAGGGGGATGTGGGATGGGGATAAGGGGGGTAGTGTGGAGAGAGGGAGGATGGGTGTGGGGTATCGCTCCTGCGGCTGAAGGCTGCTCTTTCCTGTCCCCAGGAATATACCGTCTTTATTTGGGACCTGTCCTTGGAAAGAACTCTGCTAATTCCTGAGAATAAAGAGAGCCATGAATATCACTCTCTTCCTACTGCCTATCAACACCGCTTTGCTCTGGGTTACTGTCTGCCTGCCTAGTCAACCCCTTCCTCAGCAAATCTCTGGAATATCTCACAAAATGCTGCAGGTACTCAGCATGTCAGGCAGCATCTACGAAGGAGAATGAACAGTAACCGTTCCGGGCCAAGGCCCTTCATCAGACTGGAAATGAGGGGACAGAAATTCTGGATATTGCCACATTACTTTCTACTCCTTATGATCCTGACTCAAATCGTCAAATGTTTATTCCTCTCCATGGATGCTGCCTGACCTGCTGAGTTTCGTCAATATTTTGTGTCTTTGTGTTGCCCAAAGCTTTCAGCATCTGCAGAATGTCTTGTCCTCTGGAGTAACTCGCTATTTTAATGTGCATCACAATCTGTTAGAGGAGCTGGAGCAGATGGTAAATGTACTCCTTCCACAGGTGACTGTGTTTCCCCCAGAGATGTTAACTCTCTCTCTCATCTCTCTGCTCAGTTTTCACACTTTGTGAATTGCCGGTGTTGAATTAAAGCCAGATGCAGAATCAGCAGAGTATTTATAAATTAAAATAATTCGCCAACATACCCGTGTCCTTTCCCGATGTTGACGTCACTGGAACTCCTCCACTGCTCGAACCTTGATTCATTTTGAGGACAGATGTGATCAGTTTTTGCTGCTCTGTAACAAAAAAATAACAGGAGGGTCAAACATTAATTGAGGTTTAAAGGAGAACACTGTTTTGTTTTTAAACTGAGGCAAACACTTCCAAACATCTTGGGCCTGTCCACTGAAGGCTTGACATGGCCTAGTCCACCTGTGTCCATCCACCCACAGTCACCCAATGTCCAGTTCTGCACTCTCCATGGATTGTACACTGGGCCGGGATTCTCCACGGTCTCTACTTCCTATATTGCAGGCAATTCCCTTTTAGGAGCCAATCTTGTGCCCTGGACCGGGAGTGATGTGTCAATGGAATGGTAAGGCAGGTTGAACAGACAGTGCCCATTGTTTTGGCCCTCCTACCACTGGTGGCGTTATGGACAACTGTTACAGCAGAGTGGGTTGGAATATTTCTGCTGACGATGAGACTTCTATTGCTCTCATCACTAGATTATACAGAATTCTCAGTCTCACCTGATTCTCACCGTCTCCTTTCAAGTGAACATCGCCTGGCATTGTATGACAATATGTGACTTGAGTCTATAGAGAAACATTCTGACATCTTAAACAATGCAATCTCACCCATAGCATTGTCCTGAAGCATTATAGTTTTATTTTTCCGGCAGGACTTTTAGAACATTATTAGCACTAGAACTCGGCTATGATTACTTTCTGCATTTCACCTGGCTATTATCAGATAGTTAGTTATATGACACCTTGATAAACACAGTGTCGACATTCCATACATCCAAAACAGTCAGTTCGGAAAAATTGTCAATATAATTAAAACAGAATGCTGGAATTATTCAAAAAGATAGAGAGTATGTTAATATTTCAGGTAGAAGACCCTGTATCAGAGCTGAGCCTGTGTGTAGGAGCCATGTTTCTGTTCTCTATCAGCATTGCATTCTACGTTGTGTATTGATGATTTTTTTTGTGGTAACAAGTCACATCAGTGACGGTGTGGTAAATGCAAAGGGGATCAGTTACATATTTGCTTTGTTCCATGCAGTACACAGCTGGGGACTGACCGATGTCATATATTTTGTTATTATCCGCTCAAATACGATGAATTTATGCTTGGGTACAGTGGAGTTTTATCACTTCAAGATTATATGTTTGCTGATTGCTAATAAAGGATGGAATACATATCACCGACGTTTGTAACAATCATCATTGGAGTTGAGGGTGCGACATGCACGTACAACAAATCCACGGGGGTGGGGGTCGCCTGCAATGGCAAATTAGCTTGGTTAAATCTCACCGCTACATTCTCAACAGATGTTTCTCAACCTGCCGAGCATCTGAATATTTTGAGATACTGAGTATTTTGCTTCAGCATTTACCAGTGAAAAGGATCTTGGCAATTGTGGGGATGACTTACAGCAGGCTGAAACACATGAGTGTATGAACTATAAGAAAGAGCATGTGCTGGATCTTTTGAGAGGTATTCAGTTAGATAAGTTGCCGGGACTGAACAGGATATACCCCATGCTACTGTAGGAATCGAGGGAGGAGATTGCTCAGCCTCTGACGATGATCGTTGCATCATCAATTAGGTGGGAGAAGTACCAGAGGATTCGAAGGTTGCAAATGTTGCTCCCTTGTTCAAAAAATGGAGTAGAGATAACTCAGGAAATTACAGACCAGTGAGTGTTACTTCAGTAATGGGCAACTTCTGGAGAGGCAGTGTTTATGAGCATTTGGAGAGACATGGTCTGATTAGGGATAGTCAGCATGGCTTTGCCGAGGGCAGGTCATGCCTTGTAAACCTGATTGAATTCTTTGAGGATGTAACAAAACACATTGATTTACAAGGATGTTGTCTGGATTAGGGAGCATGCCTGATGAGAATAGGTTGAGTGACCTTGGGCTTTTCTTCTTGAAGCGATGGAGGATGAAAGGTGACCAGACAGAGGTGTATAAGATGAGAGGCTTTGCTTGTGTCTATAGCCAGAGGCTTTTCCCATGGTTGAAATGCCTAACAAGAGGGAGCATAATATTAAGCTGCTTGGAAGTAGGTACAAGGCGGACCTCGGGGTAAGTTTTTCACACAGAGAGGGGTGGGTGCGTGGAACGCACTGGCAGTGACGGTGGTAGTGGTGGATAAAATTCGGTCTTTTAAAAGACTCTTAGATAGGTACAGGGTGCTTATTAAAATAATGGTCTATGCTGCAAGGAAATTGTAGTCAATCTCTAGAGTAGGTTACACGATTGACACAATATTGCGGGATGAATGGCCTGTAACGTGCTTTAGATTTCTATGTTCTATCTTCTTTACATTTTACCTACTGAGGTGCCAAGATGATCGTCACTAATAAATCTCACTGAGATTTCCCAGGTCCTGTTGAATTTATTGCCATCCCAGGTCCTGTTGAATTTTTTGCCAAGTGAGCAAGTACGGGAAGGTACAGATACAGAGAAACACTAGCGTTTGGCAACATCACAGGCAAGTACATTCAGATAACACACAGAACAGCAATTATACAATTCCGTGTCACTAACAATATGAGCATACAGTCTCCCACTGTTTACCCACCGAAGTGGTGAATATCTCTGCTCGCCACCACTGTGGGCTCAGACGTTTCCATAGACAAGCCCCACATTTCTTTTTCCCGCTGTCAATGGGCTCCTTCCCCCATCCTGCTCCATGGTCCCCCACCGAGACAAACAACCTCTCAGACTCCATCCTATCCAACCCCTCACACCATATTTATCCTTTCAGTTAATTCACCCTCCCTCCTCCTCCTGCTGGGTTCCCTCCCTCCCCAGAGAGATGGCATCAATCCAGTGGGCCGAGTGGTCTCCTCCTACCTCTCAGCGATACATCAGACACCGACAGCAGGCGAAGCTTCTTAAACACCCCCAGCTTCCCTCGCAGGGATATTGAAATAATTCAAAAAGTGGGGCATTTACTTTGGGATTTGTTCCGCTTTGACAGGGCGTTGGTAGCGGGAGTATGAGATGTCCTCAGCAAGGGTAATGCCCTCTTCGCTGGTCCATCTCTGCTATTGGGTGTAATCAGTGACTGACATTGCTTCGCACCAATGGGAAGAGTGTAAGTCCTCTCTAGACTGTGGGGTGGGGTGGGTGATTCAGGGAATTGTTACCTTAGCCGGTAAAGCTCAACCGTCTGTTGAAGGTTGCTCAAACATTAATTGAGGTTTAAAGCAGAACACTGTTTTGCTTTTAAACTGAGGTGAACACTTCCAAACATCTTGGGCCTATCCACTGAACACGTGACATGGCCGGATCCACCTGCACCCACCCAACCACAGTCACACAATGTCCATTTCCGCTCTCCATGCATTGTACACTGGACCAGGATTCTCCATGGTATCTAGTCTCTGTATTGCAGGCAACTCCCTTTTAGGAACCAATCTTGTGTCCTGGACCAGGAGTGTTGCGTCGACGGAATGCCGAGGCAGATTGAGCAGACAGCGCCCACTGCCATGGTCCTCCTACCACTGGCGGCGCTGTGGTGAGTACATGGACAAGTGTTACTGCAGTGTGGGCTGAACCATTTCTGCTGACGATGAGACTTCTATTCCTCACGTCACTGGATTATACAGAATTCTCAGTGACACCTGATTCTCACCGTCTCCTTTCAGGTTATCATCGCCTGGCATTGACACCTATGGCAATATATGATTTGTGTCTATATAGAAACACTCTGACAACCTGAACAATGCAATCTCACACATAGCACCGTGACATCTTGTCCTGAACCACTATAGTTTTTTTTCCGGCAGGACTTTGAAACTATTATTAGCACCAAAACTCAGTTAAGATTTCTTTGAGCATATCACCTGGCTATTATCAGATAGTTCGTTATATGACACCTTGTTAAACACAATGTCGACACGCCATACATCCAAAACAGCCAGCTGAGAAAAATCGTCAAAATAAATAAAACAAAATTCTGGAATTATTCAAGACAGAGAGTATGTTAATATTTCAGTTGGAAGACCCTGTATCGGAGCTGAGCCTGTGTGTAGGAGCGATGTATCTGTTCTCTATCAGCATTGTATTCTGCGTTGTGCATTGATAATTTTTTTATGGTAACTATGCATCAGTGGGGGTGTGCTAAATGCTAAGGGAATCAGTTACATATTTCTGCTTTGTTCCATGCAGTACACAGTGGGGACTGACGGATGTCATATATTTTGTTATTATCCTCTTAAATACGCTGAACTTACACTTGGGTACAGTTCAGTTTCATCGCTTCAAGATTGTATGTTTGCTGATTGCTAATAACGGATCGAATACATATCACCGACATTTGTAACAATTATCATTTGAGCTGAGGGGACGCCATGCAGGTATAACAAATCCGTGGGGTCGCCAGTAACGGCAACTTGCTTTGGTTAAATTTCTCCACTACATTCTCAGCAGATGTTTCTCAATCTGCTGATCAGTTAAAATATTCTGAGGTACTTAATGATGACTTTGCTTCAGTATTCATAAGTGAAAAGAACCTTGGAAATTGTGGGGATGACTTACAGCGGTCTAAAACGCTTGAGTAAATAGACTTTAAGAAAGAGGATGTGCTGGAGCTTTTGAAAGTCATTAAGTTCGATAAGTCGCCAGGACTGGATGAGATATACCCCAGGCTACTCTGGAAACCGAGGGAGGAGGTTGCTGAGCCGCTGTCGATTATCTTTGCATCATCAATAGGGACGGGAGAAGTACCAGAGGATTGGAAGGTTGCAAACATTGTTCCCTTGTTCCAGAAAGGGAGTAGAGATAACCCAGGAAATTATAGTCCATTGAGCCTTACTTCAGTTGTGGGCAAGTTTTGGAGAAGATCCTGAGAGACAGGGTTTATGACCATTTAGAGAGACATAATCTGCTTAGGGATAGTCAGCATGGCTTTGCCGAGGGCAGGTCATGCCTTATGAACCTGATTGAATTATTTGAAGATGTAACAAAACACATTGATGAGGGTAGAGCAGTGGAAGTACTGTATATGGATTTCTGTAAGAGGTTAGCTAAGGTTCCCCACGGAACCTCATTCATAAAATAATGAGGTATGGGATCCAAGGAGACATTGCTTCATGGATCCAGAACTGGCATGCCGACAGAAGGCAAAGGTTGGTTGTAGATGGTTCGTATTCTGCAAGAATGATAATGACCGATAGTGTTCCGTTGGGATCTGTTCTGGGACCCCTTCAAATGACCTGGATGAGGAAGCTGAAGGATGGGTTAGTAAGTTTGCTGATGACACAAAAGTTGGGAGTGTTGTGGATCGTCTGCAGGGTTGTCAGATGTTACAGTGCAACATCGATAGGGTGCAGAACTGGGCAGAGAAGTAGCAGATGGAGTTCAATACTGATCAGCGTGAAGTGGTTCATTTCGGTAAATGAAATTTAAAGATAGAATATAATATTAATGGTAAGACTCTTGGCAATGTGGAGGATCAGTGAGATCTTGGGGTCCGTGTCGATAGAATACTCAAAGCTTCTGCACACGTTGACAGTGTTAATAAGAAAGCATATGGTGCGTTGGCATTGATCAGCCATGGAACTGAGTTCAAGAGCGTGAGGTAATGTTACAGCTATATAAGACCTTTTTTTTAAAACTTTTTTATTGTTTTTAAATAGTTACAGAATAAATGTGTATGAAAAAAAAGTGTTACCCAGCCCCCCTCCCCTTAACCCCTCCCCCCTAACATCCCTATTAAAAAAATAAGAAAGAAAAAAAAAGGGGAATGCCTGGATGTTGGAAGATCCCCACATGCCCCACGGAGTTCTCATTTTTTTTAATATATGTTATATAAGAACTTGATTAGACCCCGCTTGGGAGTACAGTGTTCAGTTCTGGTTACCTCACTACAGGAAACAATATGGATGCTATAGAGAGAGCGCAGAAGAGATTTACAAGGATGTTGTCTGGATTGGGGAGCATGCCTGATGAGAATAGGTTGAGTGACGTTGACCTTTTCTCCTTGAAGCGATGGACGATGAGAGGTGACCTGACAGAGGTGTATCAGATGAGAGGGATCTGTTGCATCTATAGCCAGAGGCTTTTTCCGAGGTTTGAAATGGCTAACAAGAGGGAGCATAGAATTAAGGTGCTTGGAAGTAGGTACAAGGGGGACGTCAGGGGTAAGATCCTCACACAGAGAGTGGTGGGTGTGTGGAATGCTCTGGCAGTGATGGTGTAGAGGCAGATACAATAGAGCATTTTAAGAGACTCTTAAATAGATACATGGAGTTTATAAACATAAAGGGCTGAGCAGCAAGGAAATTGTAGTCAATTTCTAGAGCAGGTTACATGGTCAGCACAAGATTGTGGGCTGAAGGGCCTGATACGTGCTGTAGATTTCTATGTTCTATGTTCTTTACACTTGGCCTACCGAGCTGCCAAGGTGATCATCACTAATCAAATATCACTGAGATTTCTCAGGTCCTGTTGAATTTATTGCCATCTGCACAAGTACGGGAAGGTGCAGGGACAGAGAAACACTGACTTGTGGCAGCATCACAGGCAAGTACATTCAGATAACAGATGGAACAGATATTATACAATTCTGTGTCACAAGCAATATGAAAATACAGTCTACCAATGTTTGTCCACTAATAAGGTGAATATCTGTGCTCTCCACCACCATGGGCTCACACGCCTCCATAGACGAGCCCCTCATGTCCCTTCCCCAAAGTCAATGGGCTCCTTTCCCCATCCTTCTCCTTGATCCCCCACCGGGACAAACAACCACTCAGACTCCATCCTATCAAACCCCTCACACCATATTTATCCTCCCAGTTAATTCCCTCTCCCTCCTCCTTTTGCCGGGATCCCTCCTTCCCCAGGGAATCAGCCTCAACTGACGGGAGCAGGAGATGCTTCAGAAACACCCCCAACTTCCCTCGGAGGGAAATAGAAATAATTCAAAAAGCGGGACAAGTAGTTTGAGATTTGCTCCGCTTTGATGTGGAGTTCAAGACGGGAGCGTGAGAAGTGATCAGCAGGCGTAATGCCCCCTCGGATGGCCCATCTCTGCTACTGTGTGTAACCAGTGATTGCCATTGTTTTACACAAATGGGAAGAGTGTAACTCCTCTGTTGACTGTGGGGTGGGGTGGGTGGGTCATTTAATTGTTACCTCAGCCGGTAAAGTTCAACCGTCTCAGCGCCAGTGTGACGTAAGGAACTGCACACAGAGTGACGTCAGATCCCGGTGTGAGGTATCCACACGTGACATCAGGCATGTGAGGGCGCAGAGTGACGTCACATGTGGGTGAGAACTTGATTTCAAAAGCTGTTCAATGGACGTTTTTAATGATTTCAGGGGAACAATGAAGGAAACTTAACAGGTGTCATCCAGTGTTTCTTCTGTTCGGGCAGTGGTGAGGAAGAGGCTGATCCCAGATTTGTGTAAATTGAGCATCGGCTGCAGTGGAAAAAAGCCGGGACCGAGCCGGACGGCTAGAGAGTACAGGTTGCCTGGTCTTGCAGTTCTGGGTTTAGTTTTGTGCCCGTGCCGAGACTGTGGGATCAATTACCTGTGGTTCCCCAAGCTGGGAGGGAGGATGTGGATCTGTCTACGTGTGCGGGTGTGGGGTAAATGGGGAGCAGGTGTGGGGCCATTGGTGCGGTGGAGGGAGGTTGGGGATGTGGTTTATCGGACGTAGAGTGACCCGGGAGGATGTGTCCCAGGACAAATTAAATCGTAAACATGGGAGGAGTTGATCCTTTGAATCAGACAGGATATGTGACCTTTCAGGAAGCAACAATTCTCCTTTCACATTAATTACTGTCTAATCTTCCTGTTAACATTGTGTTTGTTACAAAGCCCCAGAATCTGGGAACAGCTGAATGGCAGGAAGCAGAGGGTGATGATAAGAGTTTGTTTATTGGACTCCAGGCCAGTGCCTCGTGATGTTCCCCATGGCTACACCTATTGTTACTTGTCATCTATATCAATCATTTGGTTGGGAATATATAGGGTATAGGTAGTAAGTTTGAACATGGAACATAGAAATATAGAGCACATTACAGGCCATTCAGCCCACAATGTTCTGCTGACCTTGTAACCCACTCTTGGAACTGTCTAGATTTACCCAACTGCATAACATTGTTTTTCTGAGCTCCATGTACATATCTGAGAGTCATTTAAAAAACCCTATCGTTTCCGCCTCAATCACTATCGCCAGCAATGCATTCCACACCCACCACTGTGTGTGGAAAAACTCCCCTGA